>NW_018128362.1:248500-268685 GCF_001952655.1 Monopterus albus
ATCCTCTACACCCTGTTCACCCACGACTGTGTCACCTCCCACAAAGTCAACATCATCCTAAAGTTCGCGGATGACACCGCAGTAATAGGTCGCATCACTGGTGGGGATGAAGCAGCCTACAGGAGGGAGGTGGTCGGTCTGGTCTCATGGTAGTCAATTACTGAGTGAATATCTCCGTCATACAACCTCAAGCTGGAGCTTTAATATGTTTCAAATATGCCACCTTAGTGTGAGAGGTTAAGCTTTATTCCTGTGTCCAAGGGTTAGCATATCGTGGCCTTCGAACACACCGACTGAGTGAGGTAAACGAGTCAATAATATTTAATTAAGTCTTTGGCCAATGGGTGATCAGGACAGCAGATGTGGATGTTATAATTACCGAGTATTAAACGTTTTGGCAGGATAAAACCCAAAAAGTCAGAAAACTCATGAATAAAACCCTTGTTGAATTTAGGAGGACGTTAAAACCCTGCACACAGCAGTGGAAAAGAGAGCTCCACCACAAACAGCTATAGCTCAAAAGTGGAGTAGGAGTAGGAGTCCACTGTGAGGTGCTGACATTTGAAACTGTTTTTAAAAACTGCCGCCAGGCCACCGCCCCTGCCCGGTGAGCGCGGGGAGCTAAAGAAGGAGCAATCCAGTGGGAGAAGTTCATAAAATGCATAACGCTCACCTTCCTCGCATTCTCAGTTTGCACATGCATAATTGCACATTGACTGTTGACTGCTGCACATGCTGCTCCCATGCAGCATACATTCTCTTATTACATTCTTATATATTTTTATTATATTGCTGCATTTGCTGCTCAAAGTGCCTTAGATTTAGTGTTACTTATTTGTCTACTTTATATTTCATTTGTATTTTGTGGCATTCATGTGGACGGCAAAGTAAGAATTTCATTGTACAGGGAAACATGTTTCCTAACTGTGCATATGACAAATAAACACTTTGACTTTGACTTGACCACCCTTGGCCTGTTCCCAAGGCACTCCAGAGTACCATAACACCCACTTTAGAAACCAATGGTCTAAGCAGCACTACAAAAAAGGAGTGGCAATTTAGGAATACCATTTATCTAAACTAAAGCTACTAGGCAAATATGGATTTGGATAAGGTCCAAAAAGGAAGGCTGAACAAACAACAGAGAAATCACAGAACATATGTCGTTGCAATTCCCATATTCCCAAAAGAATGCTCCGACAGCACTGGCAGAGCAGCAATAAACATTAAAATGTGGATTACCTATTACCTGTCTCTGAATAAAAATGGGGAAAAAAGTGAAACTATTTATTTCATTTGACTATATTCCAATGCTCTGTCAGTGGTTGATTGCTGTTTTTTTTGGGGGGGGGCTGACCATTGTGCTTTTACATCAGTGGGCTAATTTGTTTAATCTTCCCTGCTGTGGAAATGCACATCACAATGCACTGAAGGGAGTTTTACCCTTGGTGGAAACGCAGCTAATGATTCCATCATTAATCAATACAGGATGAGGACAAATCACAATCAGGATTGTCAGGCAGGAACGCATCAGTGTTCTCAAGGTACAGCACTATGTCTTACCCACTGTCTGATGCCAGTGAGTCTCCCACGGTGTGAGTGTCAGTTTCGTTCTGGTTCTCCCCCTCCTTTCTTGGGTGCCTCTTGTCCCTGGGTTCATTGTTGTTGTTGGTGCAGCCACTGCTGTAAGCTTGGGGCTGCCTGGTTCTACTACTGTTTCCATAAGGCAGCACAGCCCCACTTTCATAACCATTCACTGCCCTGGAGCTAGGCTTGTTTTCCAGGATTTCATGGTGTTTGCTGTAGGACGGTAGTGAAGATAAGCGACCCTGATGGGACAAGGATGCGGGAGCTGGGGTAGGGGTGGAGGTGGAGGTGGTGTGCTTGGGCAGCTTGTATCCATGAGAAATGAGGAGGTCCTCCACACTGTACATGGTTGCATTTGTTTATGCTGGTGATTTTCTTTCTTTTAGTTTTTTTTTTTTTTTTTTTGAGAGCGTGATAGGGAGATCAGTGGTCAGGGTGTCTGTGCTCCTTCCCTGTGTGCAGAGGCAGGATCACCAGCACAGCTGTGCAGCAGAGACCATTACTGAGGAAAAAAGGAAAAGGGGGAACAACATGAATAGACAGGAAGGAAAACAAAGAAAAGGAGGTGATGATAAAACCATTATCCCCTCTACCCATGTCCAGTTTTTGTCAGGGGTCACAACCCACATGTACAGTTCAGAAGGTTGAAGAAAAATTTAACAAAAAACCCAGTTCAAATTCTGAATTGCCACAGCAAACCCCAAATCATCCGCCTTCTGAACAGCCTTTCCCTCCCTCCTTCTCTGTTTTCCTAGCAACAACTCTCTTTCCATCTCATTTGGAGATCAGCCAGGACCAAAGCCATCCAGAACTGCATGAAAATGTAAGGTAAACACACATCCTTAAAAATAAAGAAAGGAATAAATATCATTTCTAACAATAAGAAAATAAAATAACACAACATGATCATCAACAGTGAGTAGTTAGAAGGCTGCTGGTGCAGCAGTAAAAACACGTCTGTTTGCAAGGGGCTCCCTGTTGACTTCTGTACAGTAGCTGCAAGGTAACTGTTAACAGCCAACCACTGCTCATGGTTTGCATCAGTAAGGCAGATGAGAGACCGAATTCCTCTTTGATCACATTCTCTCTTAAACGTCCTATGGTAATGGTCAAAAAGGAATTTTAATGTTGTGTCTTTCACTGTAGTAAACTGAAAAATTTTGAGTTGATGTAACATATTAGATTCCAAAATGTCTAACAGTGTATTGCAGTGCCATATTCCTCTGTGATTTAATACATAAAAATCATTTATAGGAAGGCGGAGCATAAAGTGTGATGGAAGTGTGCTGGATTCAGTGTGGTGTCGGCGAGAAGGTTTTAATATTGATAACTTAGGCCAAATTATTATTGTTAGGACGACTGCTCCAACAGGGGGCAGGAGGAATAAGTAGCTGAAAACAGGTGCAAACTTGGGCTGTGGTAGAAAGATAGGGTAACTTTAATAACAGCTTGAGTCAGGACACCAACAACACAGAGGCACAGGCAAGGCAACTGGAGGAATTGGGCAGCTCCGCTAGAGAACTGGCTGGTTGATTAGAGTGGTGGGCATGGGGGTGAGAAGCCAGGGAACTGCCGGTGCGTGAGTAGAGGGGTACACGGTGGATCTCACAGAGTGTGAGCTGGGATGTGGTCACAACACGGTAGACGTCAGTTGTTCTGCAGACTTAACAGGTAAGTGATACTTCTCAGAACAAAAACTCTCAGGTGTTGTAGGAAAATGACAGTTCCAAAAACCTGGAGCCACTGGGTGGGAACAAGCACAAAATAACTAAAAAAAAGGAAAGGAGAAGAGATAAGACAATCAGGTTGTAACTTCAAGAAGAGACTAATTTCTACACTAGAAAAACAACTCTGGTAGGAAATGCTGTCTTTAGGGAGCCGAATACCGTGGAGGATATGTCTCAATGAACTGGTGTTTGGTGGTTGTCAAACGAGGGTTTAAGAAGGCACATAGTGATTACTGAAATGATACAGCTGCAGATGTAACCCAGGGGGGGGGGGGGGAGCCGAGCAGACCCAACAGTACCCCCCCTCAAGGGGAGTCTCCAGGCTCCCCACCAGGCTTGTCCAGGTGCGAGCGGTGAAAGTCACACACCATCTCTGGATCCAGAATATAGGAGCGCAGCACCCAGGAGTGCTCCTGAGGACTGTAGCCCTCTCAGTCGATGAGGTATTGGTACCCGCGTCCCCGGCGGCAGACATCCAGAAGATGGGACAGCATAAGCCGAACCACATCCACTTCCAGGGCCAGAGGGGGCAGTACAGGCTGAGAGCAGAGGGGGCTAGAAGATACAGGCATTACCTGGGACACATGAAACACAGGGTGCACATGTAACGACTGGGGCAACTGCAGCTGGACAGCCGTCGGATGGATGACGTCGGTAATCGTGAATGGACCCAGGAAGCGTGGTGACAGTTTGCGAGTGGTGTCCTTCAGATGGATGTGCTCCGCTGATAACCAGACCTGTTGACTGCTTGCGTAATGTGGGGCCACCCTGCGGCGGCAATCTGCCAGGCAGCGGTTCTTTTCAGTTGTCTGAGACAGGTCTGCCATCGTCTCCTCCCATATATGATGGCAACGATGAATGTGGGCCTGGACTGAGGGCACGGCTATGTCTGCCTCTTCTTCGGGAAATACTGGGGGTTGGTACCCAAGAGAGGCCTCAAAAGGCGAGCGGCCCGAAGCTGAGCTGGTGTGGGTGTTGTGTGTGTACTCAATCCAGGGCAATAGCGTACTCCATGTGGTGGGTTCGTTGTTGGTGACACAGCGGAGAGCATTTTCGAGTTCTTGGTTGAGCTGTTCTACTTGTCTGTTGGTCTGTGAATGGTATCCAGAGGAGAGGCTGGCCTTGGCTTTGATGGCAGAACAGAAAACTGACCAGACCTGCGAGATGAATTGGGGTCCACGATCTGATACTACGTCCATGGGTATGCCATGGAGTCAAAACACATGCTGGATGAGTAGATCTCCATTCTCCTGGGCCAAAGGCAGTTGAGGCAGTGCTATGAAATGAGCCGTTTTGGAGAAGCGGCCAACTAGAGTGAGTATGGCGGTGTCATCACAGGACGGAGGAAGACCTGTGACAAAATCCACCGCAATGTGGGACCAGGGAATGGACCATGCTGGGTATGGGTAGACGTCATAAGAGGCCCGCCGGAGGTTGGTGGGAGGCCTTAGACCGAGCACAGACCATACAGGCTTGTACAAACTCTCGGGCATCCTTGTTCAGAGTAGGCCACCAGAAGTGTCTTTGAAGGAGTGAGATGGTGCGATGAATGCCTGGATGGCAGGCGATGCGGGAAGAATAAGCCCACTGAAGGACTGGGGTTCGGGCCGCATCTGGCACAAACAACTGATCCGGTGATCCGTTTCCTGGATCTGGTTGGCTGCATTGGGCTTCTCGTATGGTGTCCTCAATTTCCCAGGTGACGTGGCGATGAGACAGGATGGAGGTAGTATAGTGTCAGGAGTGTCCTTGGGGGTTGCTGGGGGGAGCTGGCGTGACAGGGCATTGGGTTTCAAGTTGCGGGAACCTGGGCGATAGGTGAGGGTAAAGTTTAATCTGCCAAAAAACAGCCAGCGGGCTTGTCTGGGAGTAAGGCGCCTTGCCGACTGAAGGTAGGAAAGGTTTTTATGGTCAGTCCATATGATGAATGGCTGTTCCGCTCCTTCCAGGGCCATCGTGAATGGCCGAATAATGTGAAAGCACTTTGAGTGTGCTGTAAGAAGTGTAGAAATGTGCTATACAAGTATAAGACCATTTACCATCTTCACCGCCAGAAGCTCCCTGTTGCCCACATCGTACTTGTGTTCTGCAGGTGTAAGGCGTTTGGAGAAGTATGCACACGGGTCCTCCTCTGATCGTTGGGACAGTACCGCCCCCACTCCCACATCTGTGGCGTCCACCTCCATGATGAACTGCTTGGCTGGGTCAGGCTGGGTGAGTATAGGGGCTGAAGTAAAACATTGCTTTAATTCCCGGAAGGCCTGCTCCACCTTCCGGGTCTACGTGTACCTCACCTTAGTTGAGGTCAACTTGGTTAGTGGGGCAGCAACTGAGCTATAGCCTTTAGTAAAATGGTGGTAGAAGTTTGCAAAACCCAGGAAACATTGCAGGTCCTTCCAGGGCTGGGGAGTTGGCCAGTTGGTTACAGCCGTGATCTTTGAGGTGTCAGCCCACACCTTGCCCGTCTCAACTATGAAACCAAGAAAAGAAATGGAATCAACATGGAAATCGGATTTCTTGACCTTAACAAACAGTCGATTGTCCAATAGCCGTAGGAGGACCTGTGGTATGCCTACGATGGTCAGTCAAGGAAGGAGAGTAGATGAGGATGTCGTCAAGGTAAACAAACACAAAGCATCCTATGAAATCCCTCAGCACGTTGTTAATAAGAGCTTGGAACACTGCCAGGGCGTTGGTCAGGCCAAAAGGCATCACAAGGTATTCGAGAGAGAGAGAGCCAAGCAGACCTGACAATTATGGCCTATTACAAAAAGTCAAGAGTCCTCGTTGTCAACTTCCATGTTCAAATGTAGTGTCCAGTCCGTGTCCAACTAATCAGTGTCCAAGACAAGTCCCGAGTCCAGAAAATCAGGACCTAAGCTGGACTTGAGTCTGAATCCTGGACTACTACAAAACTGGAAGAAGGTACCTCGGACTCTGAGAGGACTGATCACAATTTTAACATTTTATGGCTGATACAATTCCATGAGAAAATAATCTGCAGAATAACTGCCAGTTGTAGCCATATTATGTCCCATTTGTTGAAGTATTTAACCAAAGAACATGGAGTAGTTGTTGAGGGACCACAACAATCTATAACGATTCTAATAGTTAAATATTGCTACGCCATTTGCTTTCTGCTCCAAAAATGTCTGTAAATATTAGCATCAAGGACTGATGAGGAAATGAGCTGATCACACCAAGTGTACATCTGCTCATGATATAATGCCTTTGATGAAGTTGTGCTTGCTGCCTTGTCAACAGGACAGATGTTGCTGCAGCCCACTCACTCAATACGCCCTCTCTCTGCTCCCGCTCCTTCCCTCCTCTGGTTCCATTCTCCTTGTGTGTGAGCCCTAGGACAGCCTACTAGATGATTAACAGGATCTGCAACTGTGAAATGCTGCTTGCTCTCTGTGCATGTCTGGTTCTATAATACGATTATCTTCTTCATTTAAAACCCTAAACCTGTCAGTTTTAAAGGATTCAATCTTAGTGCTTATCCAGTTAATACTTTTGTTCAGTTTAACTTTTCATTTGGTGTTTTGAGTAAGCTTCTCAAGAAGAGGCTTGTGCTGGGTTTGGTCAGGAAATTGCTGCGAATAATATCAGTGCAAAAAGATGGGCTTTGTGATGCTTCATTTGCTTCCAGATGAGCATGCAATCCTTTTTCTTTTGAATTGACTATTATTTCATGTTTAGCTTAGTTGACCTTGTGCTGGGCAACAGACCAGTAACTAAGTTCAAGAAGTCTCTGAAACATGTTTAATGTTATAGTGTATGCATATACTGTATTCCAGTCTTAATCTCTCTTTGTGTCATTGCTAAATGAAGATTAACTTCAAAGTAAGGAAGTAAGTAAAAAATAAGGACTTCCTCCTGAAAATGACCTGCCCTCACTCAGTCCCCCAACCTCACTGCACTCTCATTCCCTCCTTCCATAACAAGCTCTGGTTGAATACTCCTAATGCTGTTGTGCAATGGAATTGCCTGTTTTATAGCAAACAAAACCCCCAGTTCAAGCAGCATTGTACAACAATGGTTGGCTTTCATTCCACAAAATACATCACTGTGTTTTTTACAGTGCCTTCTTGTATGAAAAAGACTGGCATTACAGCCCCCTGAATTTGACAACTGACAAAAGAGCAGACATGTTGTATTTTTAATGACACAGTTAGAAAGAGAAATGACTGATGCAGTTTATATAATATAATAATTTATATAATGCAAATTAAGACAAAAATAAATAAATCCATATGAAGGCTGGCATTTCCCTGCAGACAACCACCACACCAGCCCCCTTGTTTTCTCTAATTAGCTACTGCATATTACTACTGTAACATTTATATTTACTATGCAGTGAAAACTGTAAGATTGCCACTTTTGAGATCAAGTGAACTTTTGCCAAGGCTGCAGCTTGTTAATAGAAAACAGATGAAAGCATTTTTATCTGTGTGAGGAGACTGCTGGCTACACCAGCAGCAGGGCGAGAGGGCATGACAGCTTGCAGGTCGACAGTTTGGTGTCACCTACTTATTTATTGCCCAGTTGAAATAAGGGCGCAATGGAGAGGTGGGGAGGAAGGAAAGCAGAGAGACAATTCAGGAGAGGCACTTTGATCAGGCCTCAGGGAAGACAAGCCCAGATTGATAAATGTGATAAAGATTAGCTGAATAGATCAGACTATAGAAATAAACTTTATAGATAGAGAACAGTCTATGAAAATACACTATGCAACAAGCATGAAACAGAAAAAAAGAGAAGAGTTTCTGTATTCTGCTCAAAACAAATTGAGACAGTGATAAATATCCTCAAGACAGAGATGTCTTAAAGAGCAAATTCCTCCAAAAAGGGAAGAGTTAGAGACAAAGAAAATGTGAACAGGCTGTAGTGTAAAAGTGCCACAACTAAAGAAATCACCAGAGCGCATTATCAAATGACGACAAGCCCACATCCTAAAATATTCCACAAGAGCCGCACCTCTCCACCACATTGTTCCCAGTATCCTTGGATCTGTGGCAGCTGACCCGAATGGGTGTGTATTTGGCTTGTTTCTGGCCCTGTATCTGTTAGGACTGTGCACGCACACAAGTTTTCTCAGGGCTGACAGCCCATCACATTCAGCAAACAGCAACATTCTGCAGATGGTTTATCTATGTGACATTACTGTGTCCAATGAAGGGGCCGTCTCTCGCTTCCTGAGGAAGTGCATCGCTGTGAGGATGGAGGAGAGCTGACAGTGTCGCAAATGTTTCCAATCAGGCTCTCTGCGGGTTCCTGTTTGCTCCCGAGGAAAGAAGTCGGAGGCCTGCTTCTGGCAGACGCCAGAGGAATAAACAGTCAAACAACCTCGGGCCATATTTTACCCATAGTGACCTCTACAAAACACAGTGTTCTCCAATTCAAGTAGGCTATAACTCAACAACATAAAGTGTGGGCATATTACCTGTCTGCTTTCTGGACACTCACCATTCATCAGAAAGTTCCCACTGAGCTCAGCAGCCATGCTACTCATTTAAGGCAATTACTGCAAATTTGTAAAATTAAGGTTGAATAGCTTTGCAAACTACCAACTGAATACGTTTAAATAAATGAAGAGTGACAAAAAAAGATTTCATTGTTCATTATAAAACAAAGCTCAACACCACATTGCACCCCATGTGCTTTCTCTAGCATCCAAGCCCTCCTGGTAGAGACAGTAGCAACAGGCAGGGTCTGTGCATTGTGAGTCCATTAGCTCATACAGAAAGGTTTAGCCAAAAAAAGAACACCCTACATCCATTATTTTGTTGAACATATCCCATGGCAACAGTTGTTTTGCTTTTGTGAATGGCACCTCACAGACAATAGCATGTGGGCTGTTACGACATTCCCACATGGATCGCTTCAGCCCAAAACTTATTGCAGTCAGATTTCACTGGGAGCAAAATCAAAGGCACAGTGGTGGTGGTGGGGGGGTGTTGTTTTTATTCCACCATTTTCCAGCACATCACGGTCTGCAACACTGTGTTGTGCTTCTGATTCACTTCAGACCAGCCAAACATTTGTCCTTCAAGTTACTGTATCAGTGTCTGAATCCAAGGAACTTTTTCAGTAACAAATGGCTTACCACAAGAACAGTGTAGCTAACAGCTCCTTAGTATATATGGCAAAGCCCAGGAACCATGAAGATGCTGCTAATGCGAGGGTTATTTTAATAATGGACTAATGTTCCATTGTGTAGCAGCTCAGTTGTTATCATGAGATTTTCTTCAGCTGAATACATCCAACACTCATACAGAGCTGAGTGTTTGTTTCAACCACAGCTCATTTGAAAATCATCATTTTATATGCGAAGAAAAAACATTATGGACAGGTTATCAGGTACTAATACAGCAAGGTGCTGTTCTGCTTCACAGTGTAGTCTTCACCTGCACTGAACTATTCCCAGGTCATGCTGGTTTGGAGTCTGCCAAACTGGCTTCATGGTAATTAGTGTCTGTCAAGGTCTGGGGCTTGCTAGAGATGGCAGTGACATGGTTTATAAGCCTGGAGCACAGAGATCAAAGGTTTAGCATGCTCTGGCTTTCTGCTAATCAAATGTGGACAGATGCATGTGTCTCACTCAGTATTATAGAAGAAAAGATAATGGCTTAACCAAACCAAGATAAACATATTTTACCAAGAGAATAATTAAGAGACCATAACCCCATCAAGAAAGTGTATGTATGTTTAGAGAATGATATTTAAATGAGGCAGCAGCAGAATGATGTTGACAGATCACTGTGATTCAGATTATAGGCTCTCCCACATAATGTAACTAAGGTGTTGCCATGAATAGATGGATGCCCTGAACAATGCAGAAAATGCTATGTAAACACATGATAATGAATGGTCAGGGTTGTCTCAAGGGCTTTAATTACCGCACTGGCATAAACAGAGACAAACAGAGATCTCAAAGCAGGAAGCTCAACCATCTGCCAAACATATGGAAATCCGCCGGCACTCAGTTAGGACATCACAACATATACACCGAGCGTGCAATCCCTTTCATTTCATGCCTCAGGCTCACCACTCTTGCTCCAGGAGGCACCCTGGCAGGTGTCAATAGCTTTCACAGGTTTCTGGCTAGCTTCATCCACCAGCCTCCATCCTCCTGCCTGCATCACCTCTCCCCTGACATGACATGTGACATCAAGCCGGACCTCTGAGGGGATCCCTGTAACTGGGCAAACATCAGATGACTTTCAAAGGCTTGGGCTACAGCTACCCAGTGGCAAAAAAACTCATTTTCTTGGTGTGCTTGGCCTAGAAATAAAGCTGCAGACTGACAGACACAGCTCTCTACCATCAAAGATGCTAAACCGTCTGGTGCACACACACTGGTACTTGAAAGGGAAAGTCTAGCCCTAGGATAACCAGACTGCCTGGAACACCAGTCAGTTTTTGATTTGTCGCAGGCTGTTTGGACCACTCCTCAAAGTTGAACTCATATGACCCATTTCACAGTGGTGGAGGGGCCCTACAGTTTCACTGGCCAACCCTTTTCCCCACTGCTTGAAGCAATTAATGAGCCGCTTCCCTTTTAAAAGTATAAAGCCAGTGATTTTCTATGTTTTGTTTTTTCCACTGAACCCGTACAGAGACTGAAAACAACAGTGAATTTCATTTACCCACCATTGTGTCTGTGAATCTTGAACCTGATTTAGCTTATTGGTCTGTGCTTTAGACTATTATTTGTCCAAAAACTAAAACACACCAGGGAGCCACACCACTGTACCGCCTCCACATTTTATTTCAAAAAAGAGACCCAAAACCTAAGAATGGCCATCACTTTTTACGGTCTGTCCTCCTGTAAAAAATGATTCAATAGATCTTTTGTGCCAGCAGGTTATTACGACCAATATTTATGTTGTTATGGTCTGGTGACCTCTAGTGACTGTAGTAATTTTAACACAAGCAAAGTTTGGTAATATGGCAAAAAGTCACTGTTATAAGGAGGCTGGGGTTGATGCCTAGGTACACAAAACACAGGGCTGTCCCCACGTGAGGGAGGCTGGTCTCCAGTGTGTGTATTTCAAGTAGTTTTTGTTCCTAAAAATAAGCAAAATGTGACAAAACATAATGAAACCCGTCACAGTTTCATAATCATACAATAACAACATGTTTATGGCAGGTTCCATGATGATGAAGTTTGCATTACTTTTGCCAATGTGTTCATGACTGTTTCCATGACAAAAAAATACATTAAGCTTGTCGTTACAAAGCAAGGTCTTGTTAATGTTGGAGAAGTTCTTGCAAGTCCGCCTAGCAACATAGTGGTGCTATTTCAGGAGATGCTCCTATGGGTTGTATGAGAAGGATGCGACAAATGTACCTGAGTTGGATAGGCTGGAGAACTTGTTGCTTCTTATGCTGCACATAACAGCGTCGACAGACAGAGCAGAGATCACATGTGTTTGTGCAGTTGTCTCTTACTGCAGAGACTGCAAAAAGCGATGGCTGTTCTTGGCCTTTGGAGCTCTAAGTTTCATAAGGAAGACCCATGCCCACCAGTGCAGCATTGCGGCTCAGTGGTGTGATTTAATAGCTTTTGAACAATGATGGAGGTCTACAGCACAGGCCAGTAAGTTAAACCAGGTTCTGGATTCACAGACATGAAAATCAATGTTGATTTTTGTCTCTGTATGGGATTTGTGGAAAAAAAACAAAAACACAGAAAATCACCAGACTTCTCCTTTAATACACCCCCTGTACCACCATACTTCATCCCCCTCAGGACATCTAGCAGGGCCTTGTCTACACACACCATCTCAGTCTCAAGGGTGTGTGAAATACCTGCCACACCACACACACTCCCACAGACACACACACTTTCTTACTCTTGCCTGTGAAACTGCATATTAGCCTGTGCTGCTCTGGGCTATATTTTGCAGTACTTCAGCGTTTTAACCTGTCAGCTTTTAAATCCTGCACACTCTGTCTAGAAAATGTCTCTTTTCTGACAATTGCTAATAGGGTTTGATGTAAGTTCATTGACGTATGATTCTTGGCAGGAAGGAACAAATCACTTCTGTAACATTAACAGTATTCCATAGATATTATAAACAACACTACCTAAAATATCCAGAGCATGCCAGGCCAGCACTAATAAGAGTAATTTCAACAAATCTGGTGTGATAAAACTGGATTACTGCACAAATAACTACACTAATGATAATGGTACCTCATCTGTTAACTACAGCAACATTATGACGAATGAGTAATAACATTATCTTGAGCTTGAATAGATCAGCTGAAATCTTTCCATAGACAACCTTGGCCTCTAGAGGTCCCTACATAAGAGTAACAGTTTATGTGCAAAACCTAAAACTATAGTCATAAAGTAACTGCAAACACCTTGTGATTAAATGTGAAAGGCATATGTTTAATGTGTTTAATCCATCTAGACGAGCAGGCAATTACATATTTAAAATAAAGTATAACTATACCGTAAAACCTTTTAATGTCAACGTTCAATACATACATATACGAATATAACATTATTACGCAAAGTGACTTCTCTGACAGTAGGGCACCTCCGTGCACAGTACTTGCAGGGGGCTGCTTGGAGGAAGGAGAAGAGAGGTCAAGCAACAGCCATAATCGTGCAGACATGCTGCAGGTTGACAGGCAGCATGCAGACATGAAAGCAGCCTAAACTTGTGAGACCATTTGCCACGGGCTGTTTGCAGCACATTTACAGCGCCATTTGGCGGGCATCCGACCGCAGCTGACAGCTGCACATTATATTCCTATATGTCTTTATGAAATGATTGATAGGTTTGGCATGATGGCCCGCTGGTTCTGTTGCAAATCGCAGCCGCTGCCAGCCTAGCCCCGATGCGCGCAGTTCAGAAACCAGACGCCAAATTCCGTCTAGGCATCTATCTGCTTAAAGTTTCGTTATAGTGAGAAATAGAGGCACAGCTGATATAAAAGGATTTAAGACCGTACACGGATCAGTTGAGGTCTTTGTCTTAATTCGGCATTTGGATGACCCGCTATTCAGATTAGAAGTCCGACTGCTTAGGGCACACTGTGCGTGGAATGCCACTGAAGAAACGTAAGGCTGAGGCAAAGTAATTTTCCAAGTTAAAATCGCATACATGGCACAGCTGTTTGGACTAACACAGAATGGATACCAAATACAAGCCGTGACAGGAGTAATTTAAATCATGCTCTTATTAAAAATCTTTGCTCGTAAACTAGGGCATTAAAACTGCGTAATTTGGACGGAGTTTGGCCTCTCTTCCCCAGCAGAGACAACGGGGCTAACGCTAGCCTGGCTAGCTCCATCAGCAATCTTTAACCTTCAGATGATAAGAGCGCATCCGCAAATAGTGGCAGTCTACCGCGGAGGTTTCAAGTGGAAAACATCAAGGCCGCCATCCTCCCACTCCTTCACCTTCTAATATCGCGTCCCGAAAGTGCCACGGCGTTGTCCTAAATCCGCAAATCCCAACAGCGCGGCAGAAGAACGCCGAGGCAGCTGGAATAGGCTGCAACTTGAGGGAACGCTGGAAATACTGAACGCAGAGCAGATGCGATTCTCAACCCCTGTATACTCCTGACAGCAGCGTTTCGCCGTCTGAGCCACTGGCATGTGTCGTGACAAAACAAAAACAAAAGCCCAACAAATGCCCGAAATAAACGCGGTGTATGGCTCGACCCGGAGCCACTTTTACCTGAGAAATGAGTCCTTGCGTTTGCCGCCTAGTCCCCAGCAATCATCCCTGCCGCTGCCTTGAACGGACTGAGCTGGGATCTGCTGAGTGAACAGCCTCTACAGCACAGCACAACACTGAGGAAACATCCCTCTGCTCATTCATCGGGGTGGCAACTTGATGCTGCTCACACTCAACATAGCATAGTCATCAAACTCATGGACAGACATGCATTGTCTTCTGTTTTGAAACTAAATTCGCATGTAATTCGATAGTGTAGGCTAATTACTAGGACATAAAGTCTGTGATTAATTTACATCAGAATGACTGATGTCTGTCCATTGATTACTTGTAAATAAAAATGTCACCTCCAAACATCGACTGTTTTTATACAGTAGGTACATTTAGTGTATGTTTGCATGTACAGGATTACACTGACAATAAAATCATATATAAAAATATGTATGATAATATTTTTATTTTAAGCTCCCAAACGTGCTCACTTACTGTTAACACATGCAGAGCTTCAACAATATGTCTATTAGTACATTGGCAGGAAATTTAATTATTTTGATGAGCAGTTATCATTTAAGTCATTTCTCAAGCAGAATAACAAAAGTTCCAGATTGTCAAACTTGAGACTTTGCTGGTTTTCCTTGTATTGCAAGCATTTGCCCTTGTCTTTTGGACTTCTGGTTGAACAATTAAATATTGGATCTTACCTTGGGAACAACTAAGCTATGACTATGTTTTATGATGTTTTATAGAGTGATTATTACTTGAAAAAAAAAACAATTGGCAGCTTAATCACTAATACAAATAACATTTGAAACTAGAGAAATGCATTTCCTGTCATAAATGCATGTGGATGCTGTGTGCTGAAGGATCGCCCTGAAAATGCTGAACATTTGACACCTGAAAGGCATATCTGAAAGTATGCTGAAATAGAATTTTCCCATTCATTTGAATGGGGCAACCTTTTCAAAATAAAGCTAAATGTTTCAGAAGTATCAAGTTTAGAAAACTTCTGAATAGAAGCATGAATGTCCTTGAGGAGCTGAACATTTTAATAGCTGAGCCAGTAGTGAGTCTGGCCACCTTTTAAAGCTTGGTATGTGCCAGGTAGATTAACATCAGGGGGTTGCAGTGCCACCTGGCAAACACTCTCTTCTCTGTGATTGGTCTAATTTGTGACCACTGGTTATCTTGTCTCAACAGTTGTCTGAAGTTAAATAACTGATTCAACTGATGATTGACCCTTCTGATTTTGAAAAAAAAGAAAGATTATGAATTTGTTTCTGGACACACTGTACTTACCTTGGTGGCTCACACTCAAAGAATGCCAGAAAATCATTTTATGCTGCTTCTAGTCTATCCTACTGATTTCAAAAGTTAGATGTTTATCATACAGAAAGAATGTGCTAAACGTGGCTGGCCTATAATAACTACACATTTGTGGGGCTTGTAGACCAAAATTGTCCATTTCCCATCAGAATCCTTCAAACGTATAATTAAGATTATTTTAGGAATGCCAGAGAATCCAGTGGCCACTGAATTTTCTGAATCGATCTGGCAGAACCACAGGAGCTGCTGTGAACCCAAACTGCACCACAGTGTAATGTAAGCACAAAAGTGATTATGTGTTACGTTCCTCTATCCGTCACCACCAACTCAAGTTGAATCAACAGCAGGAACTATTGTCAACATTTGAGTAATTGTTGGGCAGTGATTATGAACATGTGCTCCTTATTTTCTGCTTGGTAACATTGTTTGTCAAAATTCAGTTTAGAACAGGTTGTGTTACTTGTTTTAACACATTGTTCACATGCTAGGAACAGATTACTTTTCAGATAGAGGAGTGAGTTCAGTACAACATATCCCAACACTGGTTATCTAATCAACTCAGTTGTTCCTCTGCAAAGTTTTTGTTTCTCTAGGCAGTGATCCCACAGCGACTGGTTGACAAGTAGCTGAAACAGCAGAGAGAAATTTGGGGGAAAGCTGTGACATTCAAACAGGCAGACACGTGGTCATACAAACAGAGGAACTGCATCTTCTCAAATGTGATTCTCACATAACACATTTGTTATCAAACCAGCTCTACAACAGAGTAAATCTCTAAACAGCTTTGACAAAGTACAGTGCCTACAGTAACTCAGGACATATGTGGAAAGTGCTTGACTGTATGAGGTCTGAGCCTCCCTGGCCATAACACGCCACACAGAGGCATCTACTTAGGAGATCTAAGGAACTGAGTGGAGATTTTTTGTTTTGGCTTGGCTGTGGACTGTGGTTATTGTTACAGGTGTTAGAAATAACCCAGTTCTTTTGTTGGAAGCACAAGAAGTGAAGACAGGAGAGGACTGTTTAAAATCAACAGAAAGTTTACTTGAACTCTGGGCACAGGTGAAGTATTACAGCGCTGGATTCAGAGAGACAGAGCTCATGCAGGAAAATCCGTTCTCTGAACCCCGAGTTACATGTTTTCATTGCATTTAACTGCTTGGGCTAGGCCCGCCCTGCGCAGAGGTACAACATTCAACACTTCATAATCCTGTTGACCATTTGGTGTAAGCAGGAGCTCACACCTCCTTGCTGGAATGTGGTAAAATCCAGGTGTGTGTGTGTGTGTGTGTGTGTGTCTCAAGTGGCAGCTTGATCTTGATCAATGAACACTGAAAAATGGGTGGTCTGGGCTGCAGGCCCCCCTGTGTGTGTGATGCTAATAAGTATGCTAAACTGGCCAGGTGGTCATCTCAGGTTGTAGCCCCCTGCAGGACACCCGATGATAAAGCAGAACTTGGAATATGCTAAGTGGGTCTAGGTGAAGGTGCAAAACAGGCCAACAGGTCTTTGTTAAAATGTAAAATAGACCGTCTGGTTACTTGAAGGTACAGACATCCTGTCTCTGCAGAATTTGCAGCATGCAGTTCCAAAGTTTCACTCAGTACAATACAGCAGTGTTCAGTACAGTTTTAGTATGTATAAGCAAGGAAAATAAAGGTATGAAAGATAACTAAAAGAAAATGAAGAACTGAAAAGTAACTAAAGGAAACTAAAGGTATGAAAAGTAACTAAAGCTTATAAAGTAACTAGAGCCTATAAGAATCAAATCTTACACAAGGTAAAAGATCTGTGGGGAAGAGGGCGCACAGGTCACTCTCAACACTCAACACGAGGATCATGTAAAGCCCACTCCCTTTTGAACCAATGGTGTGAACAGCTGCCTTGAGTTAATGTTCAGATTCACTTTGATCCACCTTGACCTGGATTCAACCAGACATATCAAAGAAGGGAGTTACCTTTGGAAATGGCATGTTTCATTAACCGGGGCTGGAATAGGCCACAAATGGGTTTTTGAGTCCTGACTGTTCTCCAGCATAGTTTGGTTAAAAGCTAATTGGATGCAATGTACTGTATATCCACTACTGTATATAGTGCCCCCAAAATGTCCACAGTGGTTATACAACAACAGCAAAAAGGCAATGCACTGGATTTTATAGATGTAAAAATTTTAAAACTGACTAGAATATCTTAATATGTTGTACATAAAGGAGTGAACAATGAAGTGAATTCAGACAGAAAGATTTTGGAGTAGCTTAGCAACTAGAATAAACAGAAACAAGATAAATAAATAGCTGAGGCTGCTCTTTAGTATATGGGGAAGATGCACAGTTGAAAAATAACCTTGTCAGTGTTCTCTGGAAGACACATTATTTTATGAAGTGACTTAGTTTTTTAACCGTCTAAAGCATAAAGACATATTTATATTATCACACAAAAATGAGGGTCTTGCATGACATTTTCGGTGATAGTCAGCACTGAAACACAAGTACAAACTCCTGGGGGCAATGTACAACACAGTGCCATCTTAGCTACAGGGCTAATGTTGCTAGCAGTAGATAACTATGCTTCAGAGGCTCAAACTGTATCTTTTAAACAATCTTGGTAGTGTGCTGATACTTGTTTAACACTGTTAAAATTTTGCTTTTTTTAAATGAAATTCCACCAATCAAAATTCTGTCAGTGCACATGGACCATGGCTTGGGAGAATGAGATTGCAGTGCACCAAGGACACATTTTGCATCAATACAATCCTTGTAGTTAATTGCTTGTTTCAGCAGATTTAGCCAAGGACTGTAAAATAGTGAGCCATATGACTGTGGACCTCATCAGCCTCTCGCCTTTGCTTTGCTAAGATTTCATTAATCTGGTCTAATCTGCTTGTTTAAAAAGGAATAATCAGTGGGAATGGAACCAGTGAAGTAATGATAAACCCATTCTCTCCTCACACTAATTGATAAATAAAATTAAGCACACCTCATTCTGCTGTTGCCAAGCGATCTCCTTAAGAAGCCTGTAAGGTAACTGGGTCCACATGGAGAAAATGTCACCATCAGTCCTTTACTGACATCATAATTCATGGTATACAAAATCATGTTTCCTGCTCAAAGGCACAGCAGCAGTGGATCAAACGTAGGACCTGCAGAGACCTGACACAGCATAGGGCACTAGCTTGCTGCTCTGTCTGCCGATATGACAGATAGTTTAAATGCAATAGTATGTCCTTCATTATCTTAATTTGATAAGATAGAGATGGGTTGTGAAGGCAGGACAGAAGGTGCCTGTGGGCGAGATATTTGACCTCTGCTTGGTTATACGAGTCACACAGATAAGTGCTTTCATGGGGATATTGCAGCTAATTTGCTATGTCCACACTGGGACAGCTCATGCCACAGAGTGATACCTATCATCTTCTGAGTCATGCTGATCCAGTTCACATGAACCATCTAATTACTGCCCCTGCACAAAACATTATATGTGAATAATGTCATTATGCATACAGTATAATTTGGATGACAGATCTACTTGGAGTACAGCTAGGTAGGTAGGTAGAACTTTATTGATCCCACAGTGGGGAAATTCCAGTGTTCCAGCAGCAGTAAAGGACAAAACAACATGACACCATAGGAATAAACACCCCACACATAGCTTGAGAAAACAAGATCCAGGTACTCGAAAAACCAAACAAAAATATAATATTTTAGAGACAATCAAGAACAAGAATAGACCTCCCACAGTTTGTCCCTGAGACACAAGTAAAAAAAGATACTTAGGAACAAGACAAAAAAGAATAGTATTGAGAGGAATCAAGAAAACCAGGAAGTCAAAGACAATCAAATATTACTCTCAAAATTAATCCCACAATGGGGGAAAAAACCTGTGTTTCAGCCATAAGGATCTCTGAGGAACTACTCAAAAATACCTAAAGCAGGGCAATGTATGGTATTTGAGAGAGATCAGGAACAAGATATTACACATGAGCCTATTTACAATGCATTTCACCCCCAGGAGCTGAATATTGCACCTCAGTCAACTATTGCATAGTCCCTCATAATTTCACCTATCTTATCTCTGCAGTGATGCGTTGTACAGTCTGATGGCTGTGGAGAGGAATGACCTGCAGTAATGACCTTTTTACACTGCAGTCCAGGACAGAACCAGCTCTCTTAACTAGGTTGTTGACTCTCTTTCTGTCCCTGACCGTGCTACCTCCTGCCCAACCCACAACAGCGTAAAAAACTGCAGATGCCACCACAGTATCATAAAATGTCAGAAGGAATGCCCCGTGCACACCAAAGGACCTCAGTCTTCTAAACAAGTGGAGGCGGCTCTGGCCCTTCCTGTACAGGGCATCTGTGTTGTTGGCCCAATCCAGTTTTATTGTTGAGGTGGACTCCCAGGTATTTAAAGGTGTCCACAATCTCAATGACTGAGCCCTGAAAGCTCACCAGAGTAAGTGCTGGTGATTTCCGCCGGGGATCAATCACCATCTCTTTAGTCTTACTGGTGTTCAGGACCAGTCGATTTTCCACAGACCACTTCACAAAGTCAGTAACAACAACGATACACATCTAACAATGGCGGTGTCATCAGAGAACACAGGCTTGACACATGGGTCACAGGTTTTTACGATCTGCAGCTGTCAAACATCCATGCTGTTTTCTGGATTTTATGAATTTAAGCCACACATCTGCATGATGAATATTAAATCATGTGCGTGGGTAAATCATTTCTGTCAAACCAACCTCCCATTCACCGTTTGTGCTTTCAGATGTAAAATATCTATACATCTGGGTTTTCAGCATCCTGTTAAACCACTCCACAACAGATGCTTTCAAATCA
>NW_018128362.1:270211-272357 GCF_001952655.1 Monopterus albus
GCATTCCCCCGGAGGAGCTGGAGGAAGTGTCTGGAGAGAGGGAAGTCTGGGCATCTTTGCTTAGACTGCTGCCCCCGCAACCTGGTTCCAGATAAGCGGAGGAAAATGGATGGATGGATGGATGGAGAATCTCAATATCTGAGCCCTGCAAGCTCTCCAACCTGAGTACTGGTGATTTCAGTCAAGGGTCAATCACCATCTCTTTTGTCTTGCTGGTGTTCAGGACCAGGTGATTTTTCTCAAACCACTCCACAAAGTCAGTAGCAACCCCCTGTATTCCCCCCCGTCCCCCGAAATACACATCCAACAATAGCAGTGTTGTCTGAGAACTTTTAAAGATGACACTGGTGGGAGTTGTACTTGAAGTCCGACGTGTAGAGGGTGAACAGAAAGGGGAAAAGTACTGTCCCCTGGAGTGCCCCCATGCTGCAGACCATCATGTCCGACACACAGTCCCACACCTTACGAACTGAGGTCTGTTTGTGAGGTAGTTAATGATCCATGCAGACAGGTGTTGGTCCACACTTGCCCCCTCCAACTTCCCCCTCAGCAGTGACAGCTGGATTGTGTTGAAAGCACTGGAGAAGTCAAAGAACATGACCCTCACAATATTTCCAGGTGAGATGGGGCTCAATGCAGCATGTAGATAATAGTGTCGTCTACCCCAATGCCAGGTCGATATGCAAACTGCAGCGGGTCCAGCACTGAGCTCACTTGGGCACGGAGGTGGCCGAGGACAATCCTCTCCTCTTCATCAGGTGGGAGGTCAGGGCAATGGGTCTGGGATGAGTTATTTTATGGAGAAGTCAAAGAACATGACCCTCACAATATTTCCAGGGGACTCCAGGGGAGATAGGGCTCAATGCAACATGTAGATAATGGCGTAATCAACCCCGATGCCAGGTCGATATGCAAACTGCAGCGGGTCCAGCGCTGAGCTCACTTGGGCACGGAGGTGGCCGAGGACAATCCTCTCTGATTCTTTGTTACCTGGCTTTAACAGACCCTGGAGAAGGCTACAAGCTGAAACATATTGGTTTTAACATTAAAGTTGTTCTATGCACTGTAAGTGCTGCTGGGCTTTTTACATTTCATATGTATGACAACATACATCCCTATTTGTTTTATTCAGTTTAAGGCTGGCCAAAAGGGGAAGCACCTAACCTGGATCTATCCAAAATCTGCTTACTAAGACCTCAAATTTTTTGTGGTTCTTGTTTTATTGGATTTGACAGCTGCCTTTGATATGGTTGACCATGATATTTTGATATCGCAACTGGAACAATTAGTGGGTATCCAGGGCAGTGCCCTGGAGTGGTTTAGGTCATATCTGTTGGGCAGGACGATGTCTGTTGGGCTCGCAGATATTGAATCCTCATCCTCAGTGATAGCGTCTGGGGTACCGCAGGGCTCTGTGTTAGGGCTGCTGCTCTTCTCCTTATATCTTCTTCCTCTGGGCAGTATTTTTAGAAAGTACGGTGTTTCATTTTATTGTTACGCTGATGATGTTCAAATGTATCTGCCACTGAGGGGTTTGGACTTAGCCTCGGTTACACCACTATTGTCTTGTTTTGGTGAGGTGAAGAATTGGATGTCTCTAAATCTTTTAAAATTAAATGATGCTAAGACTGAGGTGGTAGTGCTTAGCCCGAGCAATGTTAGTGAACTCCCCCTAATGGACATGGGCTGTTTGATGCAGAATGTGCAGCCAATTGTTACTAGCCTAGGGGTCAAAGTTGACTTGAGTCTTAAGTTGGAAAGTAAGTGCGGTAGTAAAGGCTAGTTTTTTTTCACCTGCAACGGCTGGCAAAAATAAAACCATTTCTTCCAAGGAAACACTTTGAGACAGCAATACATGCATTTATAACATCTCGCTTAGATTACTGACTCGCTTTATTTTGGGGTTAATCAGAGGTCTCTCGATCGTCTACAGAAGATTCAGAATGCGACTGCTCAACTGCTGGTTGGTGGGAGAAAAAGGGAGCATATAATGCCCGTTTTGGCTTCTCTGCACTGGTTACCAGTGCATCTTAGAATTCATTTTAAGATTCTTTTATTTGTATATAAGGCTGTGAATGGACTGGCACCACCTTACGTGTCAGAGCTACTGCACCCCTATTGTCCTTTGCGGCACCTCAGATCAGCT
>NW_018128362.1:272403-274269 GCF_001952655.1 Monopterus albus
GACGTAGGGCGACAGAGCGTTTGCGGCGGGGGCCCCTAAACTGTGGAATGCATTTCCTCTCCACATTAGGCAGGCCTTGTCACTGGACACTTTTAAAGTCTATTTAAAAACTTATTTTTATCGTCAGGCATTTGGAAATCCACTTTTACCTTTGGGCGTTTGAGCCGGTATGAGGCGGTGTCATGTTGGGGTACCTTGTTTTAATGCTGTATGTGGGGGTTGTTGTAAGGGGATGTTGGTAATTTGTTTTGTTTATTGTTATTATGTTAATGCCGGTGTATTTTATTGTGTTGTTTCTATGTGTTTTGATTTTATTACGGTGTGATGTGTCACTGTGTTAAGCACTTTGGGCAGCTATGGCTGGGATAAATGTGCTATATAAATAAAGTTGATGATAATGATGATTTGCATACAGTAGGTCCAGAGTTTTATTGTCCCTCGTGCGGCAATTAACATACTGTTTGAAGTTAGGGAGGGTGGCAGAGAAGGGGAGGGAGGCATGGTTAAAGTTCCCTGAGAGGAGGATTAAAGCATGTGGATGTTGTGTCTGCAACATAGACATGGTGCTCTGCACGCGCTCGCACGCAGCACTAGCATCGGTGGAGGGATTTATGTACACCATCACCATGATTACATGAGAGTACCCCCTGGGAATATAGTACAGCTGTACACTGACAGCTAATAGTTCATTGTCTGTTACAGTAACATGTCCGGGATTGCACCATCTATTATTTATGTACACAGCTAAACCCCCCTTTTCTTCTTACCGCTCTCTACTATGCTTCGATCTGCGAGTCACTAGTGTGAATCCATGTAGGGAGACCACAGAATCAGAAATGTGCTTGTTCATCCAGGTCTCGGTGAAACACATCACGCTACTCTCCCTGTACACCCTTTCCACTCTTGTTAGCGCCGTTAGCTCGTTCATCTTGTTCGATAGCAACTGTAAATTTCCCATAACAACAGATGGTAGACATGGCTTATACCTCCGTTTCCTCTCCCAGAGCTTTACGCCAGCTCTACAGCCTCGCATTTTACATCGTATCTCCGTAGGATTCTCCAGCTTCTCCTCATAGGGGAGCCGGACATGGCTGAAGGTGAGCAGCTGATCTCGAGAGTAAGCAATGGGGCCACTGCTTCCGGAGTCCCCCTATAAAACATAATGCAAACACAATAAAAAGTTGTACTCCTAGTAGCACTGCTCCACAGAGGCCTACAGAAGAAGTATAACACAAAGCAAACACGGAAAGCACGGGAAAAAAACACAAAAGAGGACAGAGCTGCTGGAACTCGCTGCCACTCTGTGCGGCGCCATGTGCACTCAGATCACTGGGCTATTTACACACAGGTTCCAGTTTCGTATGGGATCTGAATGGAGTGCAGCAGACACACTCTGGCTCCTGTGACTTCTTAAAAAGAGGGACCACCACCCCAGTCTGCCAGTCCAGAGGCACTGTCCCCGACCGCCATGCGACGTTACAGAGGCGTGTCAACCAAGACAGCCCAACAACATTCAGAGACTTAAGGTACTCAGGGCAGATCTCATCCCCCCCCGGTGCCTTGCCACCGAGAAGCTTCTTAACTACCTCAGTGACTTCAGCTTGGGTGATGGATGAGTCCACCTCCAAGCCCTTAGCCTCTGCTTCCCCATCGGAAGACATGGTGCTGGCGTTGAGGAGATCCTCGAAGTATTCCTTCCACCGTCCGACAATGTCCCCAGTTGAGGTCAACACCTGTCCACCTCCACTGTAAACAGTTTTGGCAGGGCACTGCTTCCCTCTCCTGAGGTGCCGGACAGTTTGCCAGAAACTCTTCGAGGCCGACCGATAGTCCTTCTCCATGGCCTCACCGAACTCTTCCCAGACC
>NW_018128362.1:275283-276415 GCF_001952655.1 Monopterus albus
TCCACTGTGCACCGGCCCCTTACAGATCCTCCTGCAGGTGGTGGGCCCATGGGAGGATGTCCCCATGTCACTCGTTCAGGCTAAGCCCAGCCGGGCCCCGTGAGGGGAGGCCTGGCCACCAGGCGCTCGCATTCGAGCCCCGACCCCGGGCCTGGCTCCAGGGTGGGGCCCCAGCTGTGCCATGCCGGGCGACGTCACGGTCCTTGGTTTAGTTCTATTCATAAAGGGCTTTTGAACCACTCTTAATCGGACCCATCACCCAGGACCCGTTTGCCTCGGGAGACCCTACCAGGGGCATATAGCCCCCGACAACATAGCTCCTAGGATCACTCGGGTACTCAAACCCCTCCACCACAGTAAGGTGGCGGTTCAAGACGGCACCCAAAAAGAAAAAACTGCACAGTATATATTCAGTATACTTACAGTATAACTACAGCCTGTATAAACCATTAATATAACCCAATATATATTCTTCTTAAACAAACTTTTGTCACATTTCATAAGACATGAAGCAATTTACTACACATATACTCAGCCTATAGTCAAACACACACTTTTGAGTCCAGACTATTCACACAAAGCGCTTTAAGTGGGCTTTCACTATAGTTGGCTAACAGGAACCATATGACCGGTGCCCTAGGGCAGGCCAGACTCGGGCCAGCTGATCAACTCCGGCCGAGACCTAGCGTCATACCCCTCACAGTTAAACTACTTCAATTTATTACTCTCTAAACTCTTAAGTACAAACCCGATTCCAAAAAAGTTGGGACACTGTACAAAATGTGAATAAAAAGAGAATGCAATGATGTGGAAGGTTGAAATTCCAGTATTTTATTCAGAATAGAATATAGATAACATATCAAATGTTGAAAGTGAGATATTTTGAAATGTCATGCCAAATATTGGCTCATCTTGAATTTCATGGGAGCTACACATTCCAAAAATGTTGGGACAGGTAGCAATAAGAGGCCGGAAAAGTTAAATGTACATATAAGGAACAGCTGGAGGACCAATTTGCATCTTATCAGGTCAATTGGAAACATGATTG
This sequence comes from Monopterus albus, assembly GCF_001952655.1. Taxonomy (NCBI): domain Eukaryota; kingdom Metazoa; phylum Chordata; class Actinopteri; order Synbranchiformes; family Synbranchidae; genus Monopterus; species Monopterus albus. The sequence goes on from NW_018128362.1 coordinate 276,332, forward strand.
GGTATAAAAAGAGCCTCTCAGAGTGGCAGTGTCTCTCAGAAGACAAGATGGGCAGAGGATCACCAATTCCCCCAATGCTGCGGC
>NW_018128362.1:277153-286246 GCF_001952655.1 Monopterus albus
GGTACTGAAATGGCCAGCCTGCAGTCCAGATCTGTCACCCATAGAAAACATTTGGCGCATCATAAAGAGGAAGATGCGACAAAGAAGACCTAAGACAGTTGAGCAACTGGAAGCCTGTATTAGACAAGAATGGGACAACATTCCTATTCCTAAACTTGAGCAACTTGTCTCCTCAGTCCCCAGATGTTTGCAGATTGGGATAAAAAGAAGAGGGGATTCCACACAGTGGTGAACATGGCCTTGTCCCAACTTTTTTGAGACGTGTTGATGCCATGAAATTTAAAATCACCTTATTTTTCCCTTAAAATTATGCATTTTCTCAGTTTGAACATTTGATGTGTCATCTATGTTGTATTCTGAATAAAATATTGAAATTTGAAACTTCCACATCATTGCATTCTGTTTTTATTCACATTTTTTACAGTGTCCCAACTTTTTTGGAATCGGGTTTGTACACCAAACGAATTTAACCAAAATAGTAACTGCGAGAATGCAAGTTGTCTGCTTCTACAGATACTCTTATAATTTCACCAGTCACCTTACATATGATTTAGCTTATCCAGACGGTGTGACTACTCTTTGAGCTCCAAATGGCTGTAGACCCACTAGCTGTACAATCTTGCTCTGCAGCTGTATCATAAAGTTTTTATTTAAATCCCTACTAGATGCTTATATTTATTTATAGCTCACAATTTTGCTTCTCCAAACTGGTCTGTCTTCTCATAAGTTCTAACACCCAATTGGCTGCAGTTCTCTAGTTTTCCTTAAAACAGCAACAATAACCAGCACAAACACACAGTTATTTATTTACACAATGTTAATAAATCCTATACCTTCACACACACACACACACATACACACATCCACAGAGTGAGAAGCTCACACACATCTCAAACAGGAAGAAGGTAGCAGAACACACACACAAATGGAGCAAGGAGGGGGAGAATTACTTCCCACATACTCATTGTTTCACAAAAATATAAAATAAGTCATACTCACCTCAGCAACACAGTAAACAGTCTGAAAACACATGAAATTGACAACAAGAAATTGCAATACATGCAATTCTCAATCATCCCTCTGTCCCTAACTCCAGACACACATCTCAGCCAATTACACGACACCAAACAAATATATGTTCACATATTTAAACACATATTAAAGTCCAGACTTATTCATATACAAAAAGCGCTTTGAGTGGGAATTTCATCTCTGTTCTGGCCAAGTATGAACCGTTTCCCGGAGGACAGACCACAATAATCCAAACTGATCAAGTCTGGACAACCACCCAGTTTCATACACTCAACCCTGCAGTCCCATTCAGTTATTAGTCTCTAATTAGTGGAGTAACTTAATCACTTTACGGCCAAATCCCAAACTGCAGGGGCGCTGAAGTCTGCCTACTCTACAGAAACACATACTCCTAATTTCAAGACCTTTACTGCAAAATTTACAAATATTCAATCCTACATTAACAGCTTTTTAATTCCCAATCCTACTTGAGTTATACAAAGCAAATCCTAACTGTAGACCCACAAATAGGACAGACTTCTGCTACACAGCCTCACCATAAAATTTAATCAGATGCAGACACCTTTATAACTCATAATTTTACACTGTTCAATCCACTGTCTGACAACTTATACCTTTTTCTCTGTCAATCCTAATAAGCTGATTCACCATCACATGTAAAAACAACATCAACGTATCCTGTAAACATTTAAACATTGAAAACAAGTTATTTACATCAGTGTTAGTAATGGTGTTAGTGTTAGTGATTGCAGCAGTCTTCTACCACCTGTCAGAATAAAACAAGTTATTTGGTTCCCCTTTACACAAATTCTTGGAGGACAGTCAAGATAGGAGATTAAATTTAAAATTCTCCCACCTTAGGCTCCTACCTGCAGAGACAACGCCAAGGTTTCATAGCTAGAATGTGATACTGACTAAATTAATTCAGAACAAATCATCCCAATTTAAGTAATCATTTAATATTACACTTATTCTGAACAGAGTAGTAGTTAAATTGATAATCTGGTAGCTAGGAAACAGAGAACAGAATCACTCCTCCTGCAATGGGATAGATAAAGTATTAAATAAGAACTGAAAAAGTTTTTTCAGTTTACTATGACCTGGATGACTGAGAATCTGCACAGACATATTAAATAAGAAGACTGTCAGAGCGCCAGTCAGTCTTGGTCACAAGGTCCAGTCAGTCAGAGTCACCCCGGCTGGGTCTACAGTACGCTTTCACGGTAGCATTCTCATCCTCTCTTCTTCTACTAACCCCTTCAGGCTCACTCTTTTATCCGCAGCTTTCCTTAGGCTGTTATGTCAATTTCTGAACTTAGCTTCCTGTCTTTAGTTTTGGGAGACAACACCCTGAGATGTACTCAAAAACTGGAAACATCTTGGCCAACTTATATAAGCTTATTGTTCAGCTCACATGAACTTAACGTGAACCCACAAACCCTATTTTATTACATAATCCATATTAACATGTAATTTAAACCACTACAATTTCTCTCATACTGGCGTTCCCAGGCCAGCCGAGAGACATAGTCCCTGCAGCATGTCCTGGGTCTTCCCCGGGTCCTCCTCCCGGTGGGACATGCCCAGAACACCTCCCTAGGAAGGCATCCAGGAGGCATCCGAAACAGATGCCCGAGCCACCTCAGCTGGCTCCTCTCGATGTGGAGGAGCAGCGGTTCTACTCTGAGCTCCTCCCGGGTGACCAAGCTCCTCACCCTATCTCTGAGGGTGCGCCCGGGCACCCTGTAGAGGAAGCTCATTTCGGCCGCCTGTATCCGGGATCTTGCCCTTTCGGTCATGACCCAAAGCTCATGACCATACTCTCACTCTGTACTCTTATTCAGCGACCTGCGCCTCTCCTTCGAACCTGGGTAACATCTCCAGTAGTCCAGTCAACCCAGTTTGCCCAGCTGCCCCGAGATCAGTTGAAGAGACCAGCTCTGTCGCCTTCTCATTTGTCACACATTAAAATACATTTATCTTGTTGATGACTAAGTCCGAGTTCTGCGTTTTCTTTGAGTCCAAACTAGCTTGTATATATGGCTCACCATAACAAGTTTGTCCTTCCATGAGGGTTCCTGCTCTTCCTTCCCTTGTTCTTATGGTTTCTGCTGCCTGAGGTATTCACTAAGCATGTCATCACTCGGGGCCATCTGCCTAATGTATTCATGGGTCTTTGTTGTTTCATCCTGGAGAGTGGCTCTGACACTCACTAATCCTCGGCCTCCTTCCTTCCGCTTAGTGTACAGTCTCAGGATGCTGGATTTGGGGTGAAACCCACCGTGCATTGTAAGGAGCTTCCTTGTCTTGATGTCAGTGGCCTCTATCTCCTCCTTTGGCCAGCTTATTATGCCAGCGGAGTACCTGATGACCGACAGGGTGTAGGTGTTAATTGCCCGGACTTTGTTCTTTCCATACAGCTGATTTCTCATGACTTGTCTTACTCTCTGCAGGTACTTGGTAGTTGCTGCTTTCCTTGCGGCCTCTTCATGGTTCCCATTTGCCTGTGGGATCCCAAGGTACTTGTAGCTGCCCTCAACATCTGCTATGTTGCTTTCTGGTAGTACAATCCTCTCAGTTCTGACTACCTTCCCTCTCCTTGTTACCATTCGACCACACTTATCCAGTCCGAATGACATTCCTATGTCCTGGCTGTAGATCCTAGTGGTGTGGATCAGTGAGTTGGCGTACAGCTTTATGTCATCCATGTATAGGAGGTGGCTGATGGTTGCTCCATTCCGTAGTCCGGGTCCGTAACCATAACCACTCTTGATGTGGCTGAGGGGGTTCAGCCCTATGCAGAACAGCAGTGGGGACAGAGCATCTCCTTGGTAGATACTGCACTTGATGTTGACTTGTGCAGTTGGCTTGCAGGTGGCCTCTAGGGTTGTTTTCCACATTCCCATTGAGTTCTTGATGAAGGCTCTTAGAGTCCTGTTGATTTTGTACAGTTCCAAGCATTTCAGGATTCATGTGGGAGGCATTGAGTCATAGGCTTTCTTGTAGTCAGTCCAGGCAGTGCACAGGTTGGTCTTGCAGTCTCAAGTGACTACTTTATCAACCAGTAGCTGGTGCTTTGCTCCACTGGTGTTACTACCAATTCCTTTCTGAGCCCCTCTCTTGAATGTCTGCCACTGTGATGATTACTGGATTATGTAATTACTGTTACTGTATTACTGTTATGTGATGCCTCCTTTTCCCATATGCTCTTCCAGAATTGTTCAGTCTCCAGCCTTGGTGGGTCTGCTCTCATGTTATTACCCTGCCACTGAGAGTACACCTTGGATGGCTCAGTGGAGAACATTCGGTTTACTCTTCTGGCTTCAACTTCTCTGGTGTACCTCTTCAACCGGGTGGCCAGGGCTGTGAGCCTTTGCTTGGCAGTCTCTAAGGCCTCAAGTATGGACAGTGTGTTGTACTTCTTAGGTACTCCTTCTGTTATCAATTTTTTTTATACATAGATATATATACATGTTTGTGTGTATATATACTGTATGTATATACTGTATATATATATACAGTATATGAATGTATATGAGTGTCATAGTTTTTATCAACAGTCCGAAAGTGCCCCCCCACATTTCCCTTTTGCGGAATAATGATGGTAGACCAAGCAAATGCACTTTGAATATGACATCGTAAAAAAAAGTCCTCCTCCCATTCTGCATGAAAGTGGCAAGTTTTTGGTTTCTTACTTGATTCGGCTCCCCCACTCATTTTATACCCTTTCTTTAGTAGAAATAAATTAGAAGGCTGACAAGGTAGTTAGCTCACTGGAGTTTTGCAGTATCTTGTGCAGTTGACTGTGCATGCTTGGTGACTCCTGTGTCAGAAAAGACAAGATTTCAAACTGGCTGCCCTGCATGTCAATCAAGTGGCAAATGCCAAGGGAGGATGGATGAGAGGCTAACAAAATTTTTTTTTAATGGCATTGACTTTGTGATCAACCGGTCGATAATGATCGACACATTGGGCACCCCTGGTGTAGAGGCATAAATTACAGAGACAGATAAAAACTATTTTGCAAGAAAGTTAAAAATATAATTATTTGACAACTTTTTCAGTCAGTTGAACTCTCTAAAGTCGATGAACTGTGTGCTGGATGGATGACACAACTCCTACCCATTAACCCCCAGTTCACCATCCTCCCGCTATTAAGCTCCTACACCCCTGCAGGGAGGTGAATATGAGCAAGCTGGGCCACTGACATGGGGTGAGATCAATCTGGAGCCACAAGCAGGGTCACTGGAGCCACTAAGGCACTGGGGAGAGGACATAAAAACTCTCACTTGAGTCAACAGTAAAGCTATAAATCTTTGCAAAAACCTCTCAGTGTACCTGCAACATTTGAGTGCTGCTTGCTTTTTACATATTGTATACACAAAACTAACATTATGATTTACTCTTTCGGGTATGTAAAAGTCTTTATGATTACTCATACACACACTTCCCAGAAGAGATATAGCAGTGTGATTGTAGGATTCTCGAGAGGTGTGAGAAATGGATGAGTGACAAAGGTTGCCTGAGAGGGGGCACACACACAGAGCAGACATGGTCAGAATTCCTCAGCGGGCTCCCTCCCTCTTGTGATATGTTGCTCAGGGATAAGAAACTCTCTTTCTCCACCCTCAGGACTCACAGCAGCTACTGTTAACATTGGACAGAACTCCTCCAGTGACTAATTATAGCACATCTGCGCCCATTCCTACATCCAGTTGTTCCACATTCACCCTGGCTATTTTTTATGCCAAAGAAAAATGGATGCAAGAAAAGAGGCAACTCATATTTCTTCAGAACCGGATTCAGAATCTGCTTTATTGGCCAGGTGTGTTGGACACACGAGGAATTTGACTCTGGTACATTGGCTCTCAATGTGCAAACAGTAAACTAGCATAAGGCTGTGTAATATAACAAAAATAAACAGTATTTACAAGCAACAGAAAGTACAAACAATGGAGATAAAGCAGTATGAACAGACAGTAACGATGCAGACAACAAAGGAATGTTCTTTGAAATGAGATAAATAGGGATAAAAATAGAGTACTTAAAATGGAGTACTAGAGACCTGTACCCGTCTGTATAATAATAATCTGTACAATGTATATATACACAGGCACTGAGGGTTATTTTCCAATCATATGGTCATTGGTTAAGTGTTCATCAGAGTGACAGCCAGGGGAAAGAAACTATCCCTGTGCCTGGTTGTCTTGGTGCACAGTGACCTGTAACGCCGTCCAGAGGAGAGGAGTTGAAACAGATTGTGTCCAGGGTGTGAGGGGTCAGCAGTGATCCTCTCCACCTTCCTTTTGACCCATGCAGTGTACATGTCCTCCATGGAGGGCAGGCTCACACCAATGCTCTTTTCTGCAGTCCTCACTGTACGCTGAAGTCTGTACTTGTACAGTTTCATTGCTGACCCAAACCAGACAGTGATGGAGGAGCAGAGAACAGACTCGATGATTCTTCTGTAGAACTGTATCAACAGCTCCTGGGTAGGTCGAACTTCCTGAGCTGGTGCATGAAGTACATCCTCCGCTGTGCCTTCTTGGTGATGGTCCTGATGTTGGACGTCCACTTCAGGTCCTGGGAGATAGTGGAGCCCCGGAACTTGTAGGACTTTACTGCTGATACAGTGCTGCCAAGTATGACGAGGAGGTTAAGGTGTGGGGGGGGGGCTCTTCCTGAAGTCCACTGTCATCTCCACTGTTTTGAGCGTATTCAGCTCCAGGTTGTTGTTGTGAATGCCTTTCTGTGATGTCTTTATGTGACTGATTGATACTGTGTCAGCATGTGACATGCCTTTGTGTGACTGATTGAATCAGATAGCTTGTATCCTGTGTATAAAAAGACATGCAGCTTTCCATTCGGGGAGCCCCTTACTGTTAGTACTCTGTACAGAGATTGCTCTTTCTCTGCAGGGAATAAGTGCGCAATAACTTTCAGAGTTGGTATCAAGACTTTATTCTACACTCACCAAGCCTTAATAATATAATTTTTACCACAACAGAAATATGCAGATATGTGGGGAGGAACAGCACCAAGGCATGGGTGGGAGAAGTGTGTCAAGAGTGTATCAAAACAAAGTCACTAGATTTTTTTTCAAGCTCAATTAAATAGTTAATCACTTTGGTAAAGGGAAATATGAATATAGTGTTATTTTTGCTCCACTCCTGTGGATGTCTGATCATTTGGTGAGCAGGAGATCACACCTCCTGCTGGATTGTGATCTACACCGGGTGTCTGTGTGTATGTGTGATGTTAATTTGTATGTTAAACTGGCCAGGTGGTCATCTCAGGATGTCGGGCCCCCGGTCTCTGCAGGACATCCCAAGATAAAGCAGAGCTTGTAATATGTTAAGTGGGTCTGTGTGTGAATGCAAAACAAGCCGACTTGTCTTTGTTAAAATGTGAATTGGCTGTCTGGTCGCGGAGAGATGCAGACACCAAAGGCAGCTGGAGACGGTATGTGAGTTGTTAGATGTGAGACAATGGTATGAGTTTTATAGATGTGTATTGTATCACTTTGGTATAAAAGGACTGCCCCTTTACCAGTCAGATAGAGAACTCTGCGCGACTGTACGACTTCTCTCCATGCTGCATGAAATAAAGAATTCTTCGAAGCTACTCCCGGTCTCCAGGCATCTTTATTGGGTCCTGCACGTTTCCCACTACCACACTCCAAAGTACCAGTAAGAGGTAAAGACTGAACATGGAAGTCGAGCCAAGAGGATTTAAAAGTGGTGTTTTTCAGCATGTTGATCCTGAGAGGAATTTAACCTCTCTGTGCTGTTTTGTTCTGTGCGGTGATGGAGGTCTGTGGTGAGAAGTTGCTTAAGTATGAAGCTCAATCTGCAACTCACAAAGGCCCATCCCTGCCTTACTGGTTTTTCACCATTGCTGAATTGTGTGGGACGAAGTTGTAGGCCATATGTTTGTCATCTGTGTCAGCTCTATCATTCATGTGTCTGGCCAGCTGCTTCTCTCTAGCAGTTTGTGTACATGTAACCAGCATGACGGAACAACAGGATGCTCAGTAAATAAACCTGGATGCTTCAATTGTGCAATGAGATCCACCCACTTATTGTAAGTCTGTTTCCTATCAAACAACATCTATGACCTTCTACGACACAGCTGCATATGCACACTGTGCTTGACGCGTTCCACTTACTCTCAGCAATTCTTTTATTAACAATATCAGCAATTGCCCACTTCACTGTGAGTCCATTGATGCAGACGGGAATCAATATGCAGGGTTAGTCATAGTGCATCACCACTGAATCATTCTCACAGAGTTTACTTGGAGCCATAAGACCAATTTTGCTGAATACAGATGTATTGGGCTGGGCTGCAGTTTAATCAGCTTTTTAAGGTGTATATAGTTAATTCAGTAAATGAATGTAATAATTAGCACATATGTTTAAGTCAACAAGAAGGCGGGAAAAAAATACAAGTTATACAAGAACAAATTAATTGCTTTAATGTTCCATCTACTTTTTTAGGTCAATAAATATTCCCATCGTGTATTTCTTCTCATCCATAGCACTTGTTATGTCCTCCATTAGGTCGGTAATGGCCAAAGATGTCAATCGGTTTGACCTAAACCCGTATTGGCAATCAGAGAGGATTTTATGTTTGTCAATAAATGTATCTAATCTGTTATTAAAGTTTTTGAAAATTGTGACAACAGAGAAACTGGTCTATAATTTGTGAAGTTGTGCTTATCACCAGATTTATACAGTGGAATAACCTTTGCTATTTTCATATTATTGGGGAATTGCCCAAGTCGAAACGACATGTTAAAAATATGGGTTAATGGTTTGCATATCCCCTCAATTACCCATTTAACAGTTGTCATAGTGATACCATCACTATCACTAGATGTTTTGTTACCACATTTATTCACTATCTCTATAATTTCCTTTTCAACTATGGGCTTCAAAAACATAGAACACATATTCCTTTCAATTGTATTGTTATTTATGGTGACGGATGTATCATCTGTACAAATGCTTCTTGCTAAACCAGGACCAACATTCACAAAGAACCTATTAAACTTATCTA
>NW_018128362.1:286507-291069 GCF_001952655.1 Monopterus albus
TTGTCTAAGTCTTCCTCTCTGTAAACTGATTCCCAGTTTTGCCCCATAAAATCCTCTTTTAGCCTCCTTACAGCATGTTCATTCGTCACCCTCCTATAGAAAAGATTTGTTTTTGGCCTCTCTTTTCTATACTGGCCCTCATAAACCACAAATACTGGTAGATGATCACTAATATCATTTATAAGTAATCCACTTGTCATTTTGCTGTCAATAACATTGGTAAATATATTATCTATTAGTGTTGCATGCTGGGTTGTTACTCTACTTGGTTTTGTAATTTTTGGGTATAAACTGCATCTATATATTGTGTTAATAAACTCCTCAGTTCCTGTGTGCTTGTTAGGATTTAACAAATCTATATTGAAGTCACCACATATGAACATTAATTTATGACTTATTGTCAAGTAATTTTCTTCCATCCAGTCATTAAATTTTTCTATGCTGGTTCCAGGTGCTCTATAAATACAGCTTATTACAACATTTTTCTTTTTTTCCACAAGTATTTCTATAGTCACACACTCCAGCAAATTATCCACCACCCTTGACATTTTCTCCACTTTCTTATAACAAAAGTTTTTATTTATGTACAAGGCCACACCACCTCCCATCTTATTCTCTCTGTTTGTGCATACCAAGTCATAGCCATCACAGGCAGGAACAGTAACAGTCTTTAAGGGATAAGGCAGGGAGCAGGGTCAGTTCGGGTCAGTACTTTTCATACCTTTTTATTTTTCCTTGCTGATATATATATATATATATTAAACCTGTATTGATGATTGCCATATTCTTCTGAGTGAAACTTTGGAACTGTATGCTGCAAATTCTGTGGAGACAGGATGTCTGTGCCTTTAAGCAACCAGATGTCCTAATTTACATTTTAACAAAGACCTGTTGGCCTGTTTTGCACCTTCACCTAGGCCCGCTCAGCTTATTCCAAGTTCTGCTTTGTCATGTGGTATCTTGCAGAGACAGGGGGCCTACAACCTGAGATGACCACCTGGCCCGTTTAGCATACTCACTAGGTCCTGCTTTGTGCTGTAACAGTCTACACAGATAGGGGGTCGGCAGCGCAGACAACCAATTGTTCATCATTCATTAATTAGCTGCTGCCTGACAATCACAACACACACCCACACACCTGGTTTAGATCACATTTCAGCAAGCAGGCATGGGCAGGGGTTGGCCTGCTCACACCAAATGGTCAATAGGATTACAAAGCATGAAATGTTGTACCTGTGTACAGGGTGGACTCACCCCGAGAAGATAAATGTAACGAAAAAACATAACTTGTGGTTCAGAGAACGGATTTCCTGCATGAGCTCTGTCTCTCTGATCCCAGCACTGTATGACTTCACCTGTGCCCAGACTTTGAGTAAATTTCCTGTTGATTTTATACAGTCCTCTCCTGTCTTCACTTCGCACTTTCAATAAAAGAACCGGGTAAAATCTAACATGTTTGTGCCTAAACCTAACCAGCAGTATTAGGAAGTAACCTTTTAGTGTAATTAAATTACAAAATAAATGTAACTGTTAGCATTTACTGAGAAAAAAGTATGTAATTCAGTTACAGTAACCAATCAAAATGTTGGTAATTATAAAGGAGTTGCATCTGAATATATTCTTTTGGGTAAAAACAATATATTGCTTTGCATCTTGTCATTGTGCAGGAATGGCTTCTTTTAGCATATTTCCAGACAACAGGGGTCTGGAAAGCCATTAAGACAAATTTAAGTGCAACACCATCAAGGGTAGGATGGCTAAAAAGAAGGTGTCTCTATGTATAAATTGGCTTCATTCATTTAACAGTGAGTGTTAAAATTTTGAACGTTGCTTTTGACTGGTTCTCTTGTTTGACTTTGCATCGCCTCTTGCCTGTCAAATAAATGCACACTGCAATCTGACTGCCACCAGCCAACACCGTCAAGGTGGGTGGTTGTGTTGGACAAGAATGCTTTTCAGTGCTGGAAATTCAACTGTATTTATGACATATTTATAACAGTTTCCAAGACAACAGAGGTCTGCTGGCTTGCTGCTAAATAGTCGGCTAGTTAGCTGTAATGTTTATGGCTGTTTCCAAGACAGTAGAAGCTCGTAAAACTTGGTAACAAGACATATTGTATGTTGACATTAATGTGGATAGAGTTGTTGCTATTCAAGGCACTACCATAGAAGCTATTGTTAGGCTATAAACAAACCATACCACGGCCCCATGACTTCAGCGTCACAACCACAGCTTCCAACATATAACTCAATTTAGCGGCTTAAAATTCTTTCCTCTTAGCATGACCTGATCTAGCTAGTGGACATGGCACTGTCAGTTACTGTAGTTAGAATGTAGATGCATCAAAAATTGTAATCAACTTAATCTGTTGTTGCCTCCCCTCATTGTGATATTTTAAAATACCAACTCGTGCCCGCAAGGTGGTAAAAATTGTAATTATTTTAAATTGTAATAATACCCAAAACTAATTTTCATAGTTTTAAGCTTTGAGCACATGTGTAATTACAATGTTTCTCCTTTATGTTCACTTTTTCTTTTCCTGGTTGTGAGATTTGAGATGCTAATCTTTTGCAGTGCAGATTAAGAGCCCAGTAATGTTGCATGGCAGGTTTGCTGCTGCCTCACAAAAACATTTTGCTCTGAGGTTTGTAGTCTTGCAGCCTGTGATGTGAAGCCAGTATACTGGTATAGTCCCCAGGACTTCGTCCACCCAAAGGCTCAGGTAGTTAACCTGATAGATATAACATAAGTTTACTGTAACCTAATGCAAATTCACATTGTTTTTACCAAGTTAATGTCAAAATAATGGAAAAACATTAAACAAAATATTTTGGAAACAGACAGACGTCCATCACCACTGCATTAATTTAAAGGAATCTTTGTATGTGAAATCCTGGCAATACAGCTTTGACTTTTTTGATTATGAAACCTTTATTTACATACCATTTATTTCTATAGTTCTGGTCCCTCAGCTCCACTGAAGCTTCTTCCAGTTGTGGCTCATCCACTGGTGTTCCAAAGTCCTCCAAGATCTCAGGGTCCTTAGACGTAATACCATGGCTTATTGCAGAATTAATTACCTCAAGACGCTGCTCAATTTTGTCCAGTTTCATTAGGATTTACCTGACATATCTTGTCAGGCTTGAATCCTCTGTAGCAGAAGATATAATTTCATATTAATAGCATGCTGAAATGCTGAAAATTTTGTCACTGTCTGATTCAGTAAAGAAACAGTCAGATCTGCTTTATTTTAGCTGTCACAGATCATTTAAAATACGCCAATATTAGTGCCAAGGCAGCACCTCTGGATTGGTTCAGGACATCTCTAAATGCAAAACACATAAATCATCCACGGTTTCCCATCATAATTCCTCTTGTTTTTATACTGCTTACGAGGACAGTTCTTGTCATATACTTCCATGAATATATTTAAAAATTGCTCATATGCTTTATCTAAGTCTTCCTCTTTGTAAACTGCATCCCAGTCTTGCCCCAAAAAGTCCTCTTTTAGCCTCCTTACAGCATATTCGTTCATCACCCTCCTATAAAAAAAATTAGTTTTTGGCCTATCCTTTCTAACATGGCAGTCATAAACCAAAAATACAGGTAAATGATCACTAATATCATTTTTGAGTAATCCACTGGACATTTTGCTATCAATATCATTAGTAAATATATTATCTATTAGTGTTGCATGCTGGGTTGTTAATCTACTTGGTTTTGTAATTATTGGGTATATTCTGCATCTATATAGTGTGTTAATAAACTCCTCCGTTGCTGTGTGCTTGTTAGGATTTAACAAATCTATATTAAAGTCACCACATATAAACATTAATTTATGACCTATTGACGAGTAATTTTCTTCCATCCAGTCATTAAATTTTTCTATGCTGGCTCCCGGTGCTCTGTAAATACAGCTGATTACAACATTTTTCTTTTTTTCCAAAGTTAATTCAACAGTCACACATTCGAGTAGATTATCAATTACCCTAGATATTTTGTCTACAGTCTTATAACAAAAGGTTTTATCAATGTACAAGGCCACACCACCTCCCATCTTATTCTCTCTGTTTATGCATACCAAGTCATAACCTTCAAGGTCAAAATCCATTCCTCTTACAGTGCTGATCCAAGTCTCAGAAATAGCAATTATATTAAAAGAACGTTTTAGACTACTAAGGTAATGTTTTATACTCTGAAAGTTTGCATATAAACTTCTGCTATTAAAGTGAATTAATGATAGCTTGTTCTCAGTCTTGACATTGCTGTTAAACTGCTCATCCGTGTAATACTTGCAGATTTTTTCAGAGTTCTCATAAAAATTTATTTCAGGGTCAAAGTCTTCGTCCGGTTCATGATAATGACTTTCAGAATCTCCAGTAGTGTTCAGTTCCAGCTCCAACTTAATTATCAAAAATCATTCAACCACCTATGAGTTCACACCACCTACGTGTATGCATTTATATGTCAGTATGTATTAACCTTTAGCTAGTTTATGTAGGATCCACAGTCTCACTCCGGTCCATGGAGCCCGGTGAGAGAGATCAGGGGATAGGATTCC
>NW_018128363.1:0-1268 GCF_001952655.1 Monopterus albus
GAGTTCACTCTGACCACACTACATATTGTCCATTAACTAACACTTACCTCTTAACTAAGTTAATAACTATTAACAACATTCTGAACCTATTCTGATTATATTCAGTTTGCTTTTACCACTACAGAATCCCTTCCTCCCATAGTTTTAAGAACCACGGAACTCCTAGACGCACTAAAGCAAACACAGACAGAAAAATGAAAAGAGAATAACAGGAACATTCATAAACACGTGTATATGTACCTGAATACATCACTTCCTGATACTAAACAGTAAGCTCAAGTAACACTACAAAATTACTAACAAAACAATTTCTTCCTACTGCATCCAAAAGGAAACTAAAGATCAACTTGCTATTACAGAGAAAAACTTTGAGAAAACATTGTCCTGGTCCTGTCTGATCTAACAGAGCAGTTCTACCCTGAATCAACTCCCTACAATGTTTAACGTATTAATTCCTATTTTAATTCTGATTTAACACATAACACATTGAAAAGAAACAGTCATAGAAAAGAAAGAATAACCGACCAGGTGATCCTCTTTCCCCCACACATAATAATACAGTTTTAATAATACACATGTCTGAACTGTAAAACAAACAGCTTCAATGCAAACACTTTCTGACAGTTCAACACAGATCTTTCCTTTAAACTTAACAGGCAGACTCGGGCGAAAAACCTTTACAAACGTTAGTTTTGTGACATTGGCATTATTTAAGTCATTCTTTGGACGCTCTGGTAAAGGAAAATTCCCGAGTGACCCCCAGTTTGCTTGATGGCTTCAGTAGGCAATCACCAGCAAGGGCCTGCACTGGATCTGAGAGCAAACAAAAAACAGACATAGTGAGATTCAAAGTATAACACATGGATCATAAACAGGAGTAATATTCTTAAACTAATGTGTAAATATTCTGTAATATAATGTTTACTGTAGCTCATACAGTAATGGATCATGCTGTAATATAGTTCCATTACACATAAACACCTCTACTCAGGAAAAATCTCCTACTCATAACTCTGCAATAATTTGCTGAAATAAAATGAAAATGATTAAATGAAAATACTCAGTAATATAAATGATTGGATAATAAATGTGTAAAAATGATTATATGTAATTGATTCATCTGTAATTTGAATATATGAAGATGTGATGTGATGTGATGTCATCCATCGTCTGTCGTCAGCTCATCCTCCTGCAGTTTCACTCGGTGGCCACCTGGTAGAGCTCTTCTCCATCTTCTCCTCTGATGTCCAGCCAATCCATTTCAAGCT
>NW_018128363.1:1400-7164 GCF_001952655.1 Monopterus albus
AGCGCTTGTCGGTTCTGCCAAGACACAGCACTTGTAGCACTCACCTGCTCTCCTAATGCACCTAAAGCTTCATCTGTGTGGTTGATGAATCGCTGTTGGTTGTAAAAAATGTAGTTTATCCACTCAGTGGTTTTATTAGCGGTTATCCAGGGTAAGATAGACTCGAACCCTTATGCAATCTCATGTCTGGCTTTAAACTCATTTGGGATTCCACGTGGCTGGCCAATAGCATTGAGATACACTCTGGGATCTGGAACATATGCCCTCTTGCTTCTAGCACTACCATTCCTAGCCTGCTCCACTGAGGCAAAGGTAATCAACTCCTGAGCCACCTGTACTCTAGCACATCTACCTTCCCAGTTGATTGGGAGAACTGAATACAAATGTTGTCCACCACACCACCAAAAATGATCAGCTAATGCTATAGTTTGATCAAAGTAAGGACAACCTGGGACCTGCACATACAGAGAACTTCCCCTTAACTGGAGAGCTGGATGCAAGTTTGGCTTTGTACAGTTCAGTCTGTCCAGCTTCCACCTGTAATTACACCGGTCAAGACTCACCTTCCCTACAGGACAGCTCCTGTTTTCTCAATACACTCAAACCGTCCTATTGGTATCAATGGAACACCATGTGGCATTCCCAGCACTGCACTTCTTTCCCCTATAGTCACATCTAATTTTCTGCATCGCTGGACATTAGTCTTCCCTTCTGCTCTGAAGTTGGCCACTAGGTGGTGTGATGGTGAGCCCAGGAAGGATAGACACTCAGCTTTGCACCACGGTCGAGGGTTTAAGTCAGTCTTAGAGACCTCACGACTACACTCCTGCAAACTGAACACTGTGTTCAGCACAAACAATCTTTCTGACCTAGCCTTGGTGCAGATGTAACAATCTTCTTTCCCATTGAGCCGTCCTGCAAATTGAACCCACCGGTACCAACTATTCTGTTCCAGGATGTCACTAAGACCTCGCTGTTCCTCCACTGCATACTCTTCCCACTGATCAAATGGCACTCCATATACTCCTGCCCTAAAGCCATCAGCCCAGTCTGCCACTGTCTTGCAGACCCAATCTAACCTGCTGCTATTGGAGCTTCCACCCATTCCTTCAGGCTCAGCACTCCTCACAGCAGTCTTCCTTCTGTGTGGCACAGTCAGCCACTCACTTCTGTTTTTGTTGTAAGTGGTAAATGATGCCCTCCCAGATTCCCCTGTTGATTCTCAGGGCCTCCCTAGTACCCGGGGGGCCCATGCCCCGGGTTCACCGGCCCCCTGGGCCCGGGGTTTCCCTGCTGTTCCTGGGCCTGCCTGTTGCGTGACCACTCTGGGCATCTTGCTTGCACATGGCCTTGTCGCCCACATTAGAAACATCTTATTCGGGCACCCCGTCCTCTTCCTCTGCCCGCAAAGAACCCT
The DNA here is from genome assembly GCF_001952655.1 of Monopterus albus. NCBI lineage: Eukaryota > Metazoa > Chordata > Actinopteri > Synbranchiformes > Synbranchidae > Monopterus > Monopterus albus. Next base: position 2,818 of record NW_018128363.1, read on the forward strand.
CTCGTTTGCTGGGGGTAGCCCTTACACCCCTCAGGTTGCAGATAAAATATTTGACTGCACTATCTTGTGGTTGTGGATTATTATTCATGTGACATTGAAATTGCATATTTGCCAACCATCACCAGTAACCAAGTCATTGCTCGTCTGAAAAGTATTTTTGTTAGATGGGGGATTCCGATGGAGCTGGTGACAGATAATGGCACTCAGTTCACGTCAACAGAATTCAAAGACTTCTGCGAAGCATACAACTTTGAACACACAACATCCAGTCCACATTATCCTCAAGCTAATGGCGCAGCGGAAAGGGGCGTTGCTACCGCAAAAAGAATTTTGCACCAATCTGATCCTTCTTTGGCTCTGAGTTATCAAGCTACACCAATCTCTGCTACAGGTTTAAGCCCTGCTCAATTAATGACTGGCCGACAGTTGAGAACGACGGTTCCCATCTTGCCTGAACTCCTGAATATACGTCCCGTGGATCATGAAGCTGTCAGACAAAAAGACCAACAGACAAAAGCAGCTTATCGTTTCTTTTACAACAGGCGACACTCTACACAGCCACTACCTGAGCTACGGACAGGCCAGAGTGTCAACATCAAGCACGATGGAGAGAAGGGATGGAAAACTCCTGCTACAGTAGTAGCTAAGGCTCCAGAACCTAGATCTTATTATGTGCAAACAGAGCAAGGCATGCTTGCCCGCAGAAACAGGAGGCACATCCCGGAAGTGCCTGATGTGCTGGTGTCACCCACAGCAGTAGAGACTAGTGACTTAACCTCTGGTCCCGTTTCTACAGATGCAACACCTGCTGTATCTCTCAGTCCGAGATCCACTCCAAAGAGAACCTTAGCTGGGCGAATGGTCAAAACCCCAGTCCGGTTCAAAGACTATGCTACTGAATGAAAAGGAAAAAAAAGCGGACAAGAGAGAGGAAAAGAGAATGTGAGAATGTGTGAAGTGTAACTTTGTTTTGTTCAGTTGGAAATGTGTTGTTTAAGTTTAGTGAATTCAGGTAGTTACCTACCACCATCTCAGAGTAAACCAAAAGTAAATGTTGATTGACATTTTAAAAGGGGGAGATGTGATGATATTTAGCGGTAGTGATTGTGTAGGCCCACAGGGTGTCACTGTGGGCTGGTATATGCTTGAATAGCAAGGATTTATGGGTAGGGGCGGACCCTGGGAGGTACCGGAAGATGCCCGTGTTAGTGAGTTGTTGAAGCAGTGTTCCCAATGGATGTTCAAATAAAACTCTCACGAAGTCACAAATGAAAATCTCTGTGAGCTTCATGACACCTTGTCCAAAGGGTAGTCCGATAATCATACACAGTAGCAGTCCGAAACAAGAGGGCAAGGCAGAACAGAATAGTGAGAGCACACGATCCAGGTCAAAACACGAGAAATACACAAACCGAATATAATGCTGGAAAGTCAGAGCTGGCATCTAGAACAATCTGGCGGGGACTGGTGGGTGAAGGCTGCTTATAATGCGGTGCAAACAGGTGCAAACTATCGGGAGCAGGTGAATCTAATGTGAGTGATTAGTGAAAGTAAAAAGACCAAAACAGAGGTGAAACAAAAACAGGTAGTAAGGTCAAAATAAAAGCCAGACAGGAAGCACCGGAACCGAATCATGACATTGAGCCATGTGTGTCATTCCTTACAAATCCTTTCATGCAAGTGGACATGACATGCACTGCTGAGCAACTAAGTGCTCTGTTCAACTTGGATGCTGGACAGCTAGAGATAGAAATCCTAACATTACAAAATGACCTCCACCTTAAAGCCCATCAGTCTGCACCAAACCTTTGGTGCCTTGTGGACACAGAAAAGTACAGTGGTGTATGCACAGCAGCTATGAAAGTTGCCTGCCTTTTCGGTTCAACCTATCTCTGTGAATCAGCTTTTTCTGACATGAACTTTATCAAGAACAAACACAGAACACGCCTTACTGATGCACATTTGGAAGCCTCACTCAGAGTTGCAGTGTCAAATTATTCACCAGATTACAGTTCACTGGTGAGCAGAATGCAGTGCCAGGCTTCCCATGAACAGACATTTACAGACAAAGAAAAGAGAGAACATGTTTTCACTGAAAACACCATAACAACATTAAACTGAAAATGTTGCACAAAAATATGAATAATTGTTCAAAAAAAGACTTGATAACTTGTGACTTGATTAATGATTTTCATGGTTTAAAATATGAGAAGTGATAATTTGAATATATGTGTTTCCTACCATTATTGTTGTGTAAATCATTGTTAATAATTGTGGGGAATAATTAACATTGACATGTGAACAGTCTCTTCTCATAGTATTCTCTTATTGTTACAGTATTATTACTATTAAAAAGTGATCAGTGCAAGTTTGTTATTCAGGAAGTTTGTATCAAACAGGTAGCCCTTCGTACTACTCAGTTCCCCTGAAGTAACCCTCAGTCTCAAAAAGGTTGGTGGCCCCTGATCTAAGCAGTGTGTTAAATGCCATAGATCTTTATTTGAGGTTGTAGTGCATTTTAAACTGAAGTTCCAAATTTACATGCACTGTTGTTGGATGTTCCACCTGAGGTCAAGTGGTTTAATATGATTGACTTATGTTCTGCATCTATCAGAGTGTCGCTGTTCTCATGTGTTTAATAAAATTCTGCAGGATTACCTGAGGAAATTGGCAGGTAAGATCTCATGTACTGTCCTCCAGTACGTTGAGGAAATGATGTGTGCTGGACTATGAAACGTGTCATTGGGACTTCATGATTCTGTTTGTTTGCTTAAGGATTTTTTTTTCTGACAACCTTAGCTGAATAGGGACAAAGTTTCATTGCATAAATCACTGTACTGTAAGAAACAGGTGAAGTATATGGACAGCTTGGTCAGAGGAGGGACAAGTGGTGTCCTCTTAGAGTTAAAGACAGTAAAGTAGCTGGGGCTCCTGGATTGACCATGGTAAGAAAATATATATTGTAGGGTTGAACGTGAATTGTTGAATTAATCATTGTTACAGTACACGCTGGCCTTCACTCTCCCAGACTATGTGAAATTATCATTAAAAGACATTCATTCATTCATTCTCTACTGCTTAATCCTTGAACGGGGTCACGGGGGGGGCGGAGCCAATCCTGGCCGGCAATCAGGCGAAGGCGGGGTACACCCTGGACAGGTCGCCAATCCATCACAGGGCCATTAAAAGACAATTTACCTGAAATAATTGAAATGTGGCTTCTTGCTAGCTCAGTTAGCATTTATGTTTATTGTGTTTTTTCATGTTTTTGGACGCTGATCATTTGAGGATCATGGTTATATGATATTTTAGTTATATTTTAATTGAGTTAGCTTTTGTCTTTTCTCTTTTTAGGCATAGTTCAGCTTAATGTGACACTACAGATTCCAGATTGTTTTTTCTTTACAGAGTGTGAAGGTCACATGTAATTTTTACTAGGATCTTAAAGTCCTGATGTCAAACTCTTTAACTCAGTAACAATAAACTTAATGTACTGACATATGAACTAAAGAAACCTAGTGAATAGTTGAGAAACAGAAAGCAGAGGAGCTTTGGCTTTTGGAAACGGTTAATTGATTATCAGAACGGTTATAGATTAATTTTTTGTCAGTTGCACAATTGCTTAATGAATTGATTGTTGTAGTGTTGGGACCCTGAAGTTCTACAAGACGGGCCGGCAAGGATGTAATAGTTGTTGTCTAGATTTTCATTTTCACAATGTGATAGGGGATAAAAGGACAATATTATGACAAATACATTAGTGAGTGTACAGGGCGATGGGAAAGTGAATCAAGCAAACATATAATACTGTACCCCTGTGTTCTGAATGTAATGTGATAGGTGGACACATGCAGTGGTTATTTCGGATCATGTTATATTTTAAATATTGTGACTAACTTCAATACAGGAGGACTCTCTTCAGGAGGTAACCTGGATATAAGGTAAACTTTACTGTTGGTTGCACTTTTGGTTAGTTGTCAGAGCTAAATTAAGAGGATTACGATGTTTTATTCAGATCTAGTAATATCTTGATGTAGATGCTAGTGCGTTCTGCTTATAACAGACTTTTCTTCTTATTGGAAATGGATGAATGGTAGTTCTTTTAGTTTTTGTGTGTTTTTCTGCTCAGTGTGTTGAATTTCCCTGGGTTGTATGTATGGATTTTAAAATCTCCCCTCACAGAAGTCACAGATTTGCCTGCATAATGACAATGAATAGTACACTTCCTGGTCGAGTAGTCATTTTATTCAGCTGCTTGATGCTACTGCTGCTATTTTTGGTGTGTGTGTGTGTGTGTGTGTGTGTGTGTGTGTGTGTGTGTGTGTGTGTGTGTGTTATGTTTAGACT
>NW_018128363.1:7405-23517 GCF_001952655.1 Monopterus albus
TTAGGCATTACTTTCCGGTTCCAATTAAAACTGCTCTGCCTGTGTGTGTGTGTGTGTGTGTGTGCATATGGTTCTACCTTTGAAGTTTTCTCCTCGTCCTGGCTTCAGATCCAATCTCTGTTTACTAACCATAGTGTCCCAGTGAACCCTAATTCCCCTGGACTCATCTGCCGGGTGGTGATAGTAAAGTAACTGTGGACCCTCTTTGCCAAAGCTGTAAATCTAATGAGATTCAGTGTTTTAGTGAACCAGTCCCTTTGATGTTAAACAGTGCTCCAGTTGGCTAACACTATAAATATTGACCAGTGATTCAGTGAACACATAGGGTGATATGTAACTACATAAACATAACTGTGAGATTAAAGTGTATAGACTTACGTATGCTATATAATAAAAACCCTAACTAATTTTATTCATATCTACTTAAAAATAAAAATCACCCTAACAAGAGACAGGTGTGGGTTTACATGTGGTCTATAGAGTGCTATTTTGTGATGTTAATACCAGTTTTGACATCCTGATAAGGAAATGAGATTTTATGTTATACTAGACAATACTATGTGCAGGAGCATTTGTTCCTGTGTGGTCCGTGTTGTTTGTGTTTCCCCTTTGCAGAAGAGAGACGCCCAGGAGGATGGAGAGTCCAGGGTGAGAGCAGGAGATGTCGTGTACGTGATGGTGCCCAGGAGGAGGAGAGACCCAAGACTGACTGACTCTGTGACAATCTTCTTATTTAATACTTTATCTATTCCATTGCAGGAGGAGTGATTCTGTTCTCTGTTCCTTAACTACCAGATTACCTATTTAACTACTACTGTTCAGAATAATTATAGAATAATAATAATTATTATTAAATGATTACTTAAATTGGGATGATTTTTCTGAAATTAATTTAGTCATTATCGCATTCTAGCCACGACATAAGTCAAAATCTAATTCTTGTTCTGTGGTAAATTTTCACATCATATTGTTTGTGTCAAAATGCATTTCAAGAATAATATATGAAACTGAAAAAACTGCAAAAAAAAGAAAAAATAGAAATGGAAAGAAGGTCATGATGGTGGAACAGTGATTAGTGCTGTTGTCTCAAAGCAAGAAGGTTCCGGGTTCAAGTCCCAGCCAACCTGGGGCCTTTCTGTGTGGAGTCTGCATGTTCTCCCTGTGCCTGCGTGGGTTCTCCGGCTTCCTCCCACAGTCCAAAGACATGCAGCATAGGTTGACTGGTGACTGGGTAAATTGCTCCTAGGAGTAAATGTGTGTTGTTGTTTGTCTACATTTCAGCCCTGTGATAGACTAGCGACCTGTCCAGGGTGGACCCTGCCTCTTCTCCAATGTCAGCTGGGATTGGCTCCAGTCCCCCTTAACCTTATTCAGGAATAAGCTGTATAGATATTAGAAGGGTGGATATAGGAAGGTCATGATGCACTGTATTAATGAGCCCCAATGATCTGATGTCTCATTTATAAACATGTAGCATTCTAACCACCCAGTCTGAGTAAGGTTGTGGGGTGTTGTTTTTTAACAGGCTTGTCTCACTTGCATGTGATTTAATTAATCAAGGTAAACACAATGGCACTTTGCATAACAGCACTGAGCTCTGATGCAACACTTCTCACACTGGCAACTGCAGATTTATGAGCATGTCCTGTTCCCTTCAGTTCACTGCAGGCAGATTTAATTAACTGAAAGAGATGCTTTTCATGTAAAACAGCTGTGGACAACACTGTGAGAAGGCAACTTAAACATCTACTGGCTGGAGAGCGTTTAAGTTGATTTTGTCATGACTGACTCAAAGTCCACAACATAAAGGAGGAAGACACACTACTGGAATAAAAACATTTAACCAGTGTTTATTAAATTGAACAATAAAAAGGCAAGAATGAGATGCTGAGTCAGTACAAGTAGTGTAAGAAATGTATGAATTCACACGTGTTGTAGGTATAAAGCAAAATCAGAAAGTTGACTCGACACAACATGATGCATGGTATGGAAACAAGCACACCAAGTCGGAGGCTGGCAGAGCTTTATGTACTTAAGAGCAGCGGCCAGGTGCTCCCAATCACTCATCAGCCACCTTTTGCCAAAACTTCTGCCTGCAAACAAAAAACGCATACCAAAACATGCCAAAACAAAGCACCAAGGCGCTCCCAATCACTCATCAGCCACCTTTTGCCAAAACTTCTGCCTGCAAACAAAAAACGCATACCAAAACATGCCAAAACAAGGCACCAAGGCGCTCCCAATCACTTATCAGCCACCTTTTGTCAAAACTGCTGCCTGCAAAATAGCAATTTATTCTGGAGAAATGTTCAGGACTGTCCGGATGCTGTGGAACAAAAAAAAAAGAAAAAGAACTAATCAGATATGAACCATTTTAATAATGTATCAATGTTGTTGAATCATTAATAATGAAGAAAGTAGAAGTGTAAAGCTACCATTTGCTGTGCTTCATCAGTTCAATGGCATCATTAATCTGGTCCAAAGTCATGTTGTGAGTGATAAACTCATCCACCTTCACCTTCTTGTCCAGGTAGGCTTTAACCATCTCAGACACACCATCCTTGCTCTTGAAGCCTAGGCCACAAAATAATCACAAAATAAGAGCAGAGTCTTATCTAGAATACAACTAGCTAAAGAAGTGAAGAACATGTGTCCAAAGCCATTTAATTTCCAGAGATTCATTAGTCAGTGATGACTGACATAGTCTCACCTCCAAAATGGGAGCCCTTCCATGTGCGTCCTTTGACGAGTTGAACGGGCCGGGTAGCAACATCATGCAACTCTGTCCAGCCAACTATCACACTGACACCCCAAGCCTGTATACAAGACTCCAAGGCACTGCGCTAGATGGAGAAATGAGTCAATGTCAATGAGTGGTTCAAAAGGCTGAGTGGCTGGTAAAAAGTGGGCTTTAAATGTTAGACACAATTCATTTTGGGAAAGAAACACAAAGTCAGTGAGCTTGTAACAGAAGGATGCAGGCCCAAAAGTCTGGACTGGCTAAAGAAATGATGGCAGGCTAAATTAACTTAACAAAGACACTTTTTCAGTAAAAATGATAGAAAGGAGCACACAAGCTCAGTTGACTTTGATTAGGTTAATATTTTAATAGGCAAGATACATGTCCCGACTAAATGAAATCCACCTCACCATGACTCCCACATTCCCAGTACATTCCAGTGAGTAGTCCACTCCTCCATTGGTCATCTCTGCCAGCACTTGGCTGATGGGTTTATCATGATCCTTAGGGTTCACAAAGTCGGTCGCACCGAACACCTTGGCCTTCTCAAACTTCTCTGGATTGATGTCAACTGCAATGATCTTCTTGGCTCCTGCAGCCTTGCAGCCCATGACTGCAGCCAAACCCACAGCTCCCAGGCCAAACACAGCACATGTGGAGCCTGGTTCCACCTAAAATGACAAAGACTCCACATAGTACTTTAGGTTGGACTACTTAATACTTAAAAAAAAAAAAAAAGATGGGGAGGTTTGAGTCTCATAACACTCATGATTACTCTTAAGAAGCTTTCCGTTTTTGGGAATTTAATTGACAGAATTCCTCTCTTAAGTCACCAAAAGTGCCAAATTATAGGGACAGAACATAAAATGCCCCATATTGTTGTTGCAGTGTGGTATTAATCAGCATACACACCTTAGCAGTATTGACTGCTGCTCCATAACCAGTGCAAATCCCACAGCCGAGGAGACAGACTTTGTCCAGAGGGGCAGCGGGGTCGATCTTTGCCACAGCAATCTGGTTAACCACTGTGTACTCGGAGAAGGTACTGGTTCCAATAAAGGGCAGCAACTTCTTCCCCTTACAGGTAAACCTGCTCTCGCTCCCATCATGTTGAACATTGAACCTGAATGACATAAGATTTTGATTTAAAAAAAAAAATCTAAAACAAGTATTCACTGAATACTCGTTATGTGTTTAAAAAGTTAAAATCAAAAAACAAAGATCTAAACTCTTTGTTATAGACACTCACCATGACTTTTCACACTGGTTGGTTTTGGGACTCTTACAAAAGCGACATTCTCGACACTGGGAGAGGAAAACAGGAATCACCTTGTCACCTGAAAAAAAAAAAAACAATGTGACTGATGAATTTTACATAAACTGATCACTAGTGCCATCCTTCATTTTTATTCATAAGCTTAGCTTACTGATCGCTGCCAATGGGGCATGCTACAAGTCCAAGTGACTGAATTGTAGAACCACTCTGAAGGACTATGAGGCAGTCTAATTCAGTCTGTTGCACTTACAGACTAGAAGGCATTTTGAAATTTTTACATGTAAGGCATGGGACAATATCATTCTGTAATCTGATGTCTGACATCTGACCCATGTCACATGTAGAATGGTGGCGTCATCTGCATTTCTCAGTGTTAGATACAGACAGGCTAGATGTTTGCATGCTAAACATGTCCTGGCTTCATAGTCAACATACAGACACAAGGCTAATTCTTATCTGACTGCAAGTAAGTGTATTTGGCACAACAGAAGTTTGACCTGGCTGAAATTCGGTGACTCCTGGCCCAACGCTCTCTACAATGCCAGCCGCCTCATGGCCGAGGATTGTTGGGAAATCGTCTTTAGGCATAGCCTCCAGAAGTTGGTAAAGATCTGAACGGCAAACTGCAGCTGCCACAATCTGCACCAAAAATAATGAACACAATGAAAAACACTGAGGGGTCCCTCAGACTTCACTCTCAGTGGGTTTGGCAGTATTAGCAATGTTTTCTTATTGTACTGGTATTTTTCATTACAAGATAAAATTATATCACTAAGTGAATCTAATGAGCTGGAAAGGGCAGGGCACTTCATGTAACAGTACATCTTGCACCAATTTGAGACAAAGGCTGCTGCAGAGATGATTTAATGAGTTACAGATAAGAAAAACAAACATGTCTGTACATGAGGGTGGTTTTACTGTGGGAATGCCTCACCTTGATCCGGACCTCATTGACCTGGGGTGGGGCTACCTCAATCTCTTCAATCACTAAAGGCTTGTTGGGCTCCCAGGACACTGCAGCCTTGCACTTGATGACCTAGGGAGCAATCATTAATCAATGGGGGCTAGCTACCACTATTAAAGCTACACTGGGATGAGCTACACAAAAAGATAGTTTTCAACCATCTTTGAAAGTTAAACATTTATATACTCAATACTGCACATCATAAGGAAACACATAAGGCAATATATTGGCAGCTTTCCACATGTACTGTAAAAGGCAATATACTACATATCATGTTGCAGTTTTCTGTGCTAATTCAAGGAAAGCTTTCATCTAGAGTATGTCTTTAATGCTAAATTGAATGATATGCAACACTGCAAAAAAAAAAAATCATATTAAGAAACCAAATGGGGTTCACATTGGCCTTTTTATTATATGGTGACAACTATGGTTTTAGTGTTTCTGCTACAGCCGCTTGTGGCAAAAGCACATGAAAATCAAGAGTTTAAAGTTATTTCTGCAGATTAGCAACAGTACCTTGAATTAGTGGCCCTCATTGTCATTATCAGTAGTTAAATAAGTCGGTTCTGTCAGGACCGCTCGGTGTGACCTGCCTGTCTTCCTTCCTTCCTTCCTTCCTTTCTCTCTCTTCTCTCTCTCTTCTCTCCCGCGGGCTCAGCTTCACAGTTGAGACGCATTCACCTGCTCATTGACTCTCGGGCGTGGTGCACAGCTCCCGCTCATCCCCGTTGATTAACCATCACTACTCAAACGCTCCTTTGTAGCCAGAACATTCACGTCGTTTATGTTATGTTGAGGAAGCTAGGACGGATTGTGTGAGCGGTGATATTACTGGTGAGATGTGGCTTGTTTTATGTTAGATGCGGTCACACAGTTGGCGATCTTCCCCTGCTGTGATTACCTCTGGTGAGTTTCCCTGCCGTGAGTATCTAACGGTGACCTTCCCAGCCGTGGATACCTGACGGCGAGCCCTATAGCGAGCGCCACACCTGTCCTGTTTTCTGGTTCCTGCGCCCCCCCCTCAATAAACCCACTAATTCACTAGCACCTACGTTTACACCTTGAGTCCTCTTTCTTTCTCCCTCACCCCCTGATGAGGGGACTCAACCATAACAGTTTCAGACTGTGTTCCAAGTTGAACAGAACATGAGATATTTTACTGAGGCCAATGGGGAAAAGAGAATGATAGAAAGTGAGATACAGATGTATTTCACCCTTAAATGTAGCTAACATTAACAATAACAATACATTTTATTGAGGTAAAGAATTTTAACATGTATATCTGTAAACAGATATGTACCTAGTAATCTACTGCTGTCGGATATAAACTTACTATTACACATTCCAGCCACTGACTCACCCTCACATTCATACTATTGATATGAATTGCAGACAATACAGGGGCACACTACAATTTCAAAAAAATAGTCATGTAAATGGGTATAATGCAATATAGTTACACTGATTCTGATGTTTTGATTATTTTCTATCCCCATTTTTAGTGTGCTTATAAACACACAGGTGGTAAAAATAAAAAACATTTACAAAAACATTGCATAATTAAGTGTTTATTAATTAATTAAAGTTTATACTTACTTTACCAGCTGTGGCCATTTTTACTGCAAATATGAGTGTGAGCAAGAAAGATAGGAGCTCAGACAGGGGTGTAGCTATTTAAAGGAGAGGGGGGAGGAGCCCTGTCAAAAACCCTTCTGTCACCATCAGAAACACCTCAAAAGCGTAACCCTAATTATTTCAGAATAATAAAATCAAAGAGCCTCTTCCTAAAAATGAGAGGATAGTTTGTGAAAGTGCACAACTCCTGCTGCTGGTGTTGTGTCAAAAGTGAACAGCACAACCAGCTGTGAGGGCATTAATTATTAATTACTTTGAATTTCTCCTCCATAGATAGGCAAACAATGGTATATGTACCAATGAAAAGAGATGTGTAACACTCTAAATAAAGCTGTCAGGGCCTCTCTTCGCCTTTCTCTCCTCTGTTCTCTCGACCTGCGGGAGTCGCACCTCAGCTGTGTTGCATTCGTAAATAGCGATTCGTTTTTCGGTGCACACAGCTGGAGTGCATCCCCTGATTGACTTCCTCCAGAGCATTACCAAATGTACTAGCGTATACCCAAAATACGTGATTTTGATTTCTACGCTGACAGTCCCTGTGCATTTGTCGTTCGCCACTCTTTTTGTTTTGTTTTCTCACCTGTCCATCCTCATCCTCCCGCTCTCCTGGTTTTTTTTTCCATCAGTCCCATGATTCACCTGTTTGTTCTGATTTCCTCCACCATCTCTGCTTTACCCGGACTGTATAAGTACATGGACTTTGTTGTGTTCTTTTGTTATTTTGTGTTTTACCAGTAAACTGTCATTTTTTCCCCCCTAGCACCTGTGTCTGCAAACTTGAGTCCAACCTCGGGGGGGACCTTAACAAAAGCGGGTCATTAAGAACCCCCATATTGTAACTGGCATAATGCAGACATTGTAACTATCCTTTGGTGTTGCTGTCACCAAATTTAACATTTAAATCACTTATTGCCTTTAAATCATTTTAGCTTATATATGTATATACTGTGTATATACTGTATATTTAGATCACTGTCACATTTACTTAATAGCATTATGGAGTCACATTGGAAACCCTTTTTTTTTCTGAGCATATGGTAACAGTTAAAAAGTAGACAGATATATAACTGAATAGTGCTTTCGCTTCTAAACTCACAAACTACAAAGGACATTGTTTTAGAGAATATAGAATTGTGGAACATTGTAAACATTAAGGTTTTGAGGAAAGTTGTCCCTTAAAGAAAAACTTTCTCTGTGTAGCTTTTCCACCACTAGTAGCGCTGTAAAGGAACGTTTGCAGAGTGAGTTCCTCGTGTTCCTCGCGTATTTGTTTACAAGACAAACTCTACAGAGTGACATTTAAATGTAAGATCCTGGTGACTATTTTCCAAAGTAGAGCACTCAGTCTTTTACTGCTTTTATATGGAAATTTATAATAAAATTATTTAAAACCTTTGACAGACTGAAATATTACATTTATCCCAAAATAAAGTAATATATTCTACATTTCATATATGTATAACTTTTTTCCATGTAACATATGTGCTCTACCTGTGTATTGTGGTTCAGGTCTGTAAAGTCAGCTAATCACAATAAAAAGTAAGTCAGAACGAAACTGAATTCTGTGGATCAGTGTGCTGCAGGACTTGTTCTGCTTTTGAGTGTGTTCCTCATATAACAACCCATTACTTTTTATTACTCTGTTTTGTCCATAGTAATTTGATTTGGGAGGGTGAACGGATGATATAGTCAGGCTTGTCCTGCTCTGTGTTAGCCTTGAGGGACTGAGGGGAGAGCATGTCACTGTGAGAGGAGCGACAAGAGATGGAGTGAGAAAGTGAAAGGGGAGGAACCAGCCGTAAAGAGAGTGCAGAGAAATAAAATACAGAAAATCAAATGGAAGGCTTGAGGAACTGAAGTATAATCAAAAGAAAGAATGCAGCAGAAACAGATTACTGAGCAAGTTCAGAGAAAGAGACAAAGCTGATGGGTGTTGATGTGAAACGGACTGCTGAACTTGCTCCTTGACTTCTGACCTCCCTTGTCACTCTAACAGGAAGTGTGCCCCTCTCCTTACAGGAAATACTGTAGACTTATAACCTCTGAATTTACAGGAGTCAGTAGAATCCTTGTCTAATTACAGTGTCTGGATTTATAGGGTTCTGTGTTAATTTCTTTAGAGAGAAGAAACCCTCAGGATGTTGTTGACATTTTAGTTGTAATGGTTATATTGAATGACTTTGTCACAACTGTTACAGTTTGCCACTGTGGTTAGATAGATGTCATTAATCTCTCTTATATTACAAGCAGCACTTGGTATAGTAACATTTGAAAGACATTATGTTTTGACAGTAATGTGTATAAACCCAAATTATGATTTAAATTGTGCATGCAGTATTTATTGGCCAGAAGCTTGACCCTATACTGAAACACCACAGCTTTCCTTTAACTGAGCTGGCTAAGAGAGCAGAAAGTGTGATAAAGCAAAGTTATCTTTTATATATTTTTCTTTATCTTTCTCAGTACCAACTACTGACTCTGCTTTATAATCGCAGCCCAGAACTTTTCAACCAAAAGCAAGTTAACTTTTTGTTGCCATTTTACAAATGTTTGCCAGGAATCTTTTGTTGATTAGAGTCTTAGGGAAATGGTTTGGACAGCATTTACTGGGGACTTGTAGTTTTACAAAGAAAACTGTCTGGCAGCATGGCAAGGCAGCATCAGGGTATAAAGGTTGAGAAGGACTGAGAGAAAAGAAGAGATGACACATACACATGCGCACAGTTAGTCAGCTCAGCAATAAAAAGTAAAGTGGACCGCCTCACGAAGAGAAAACAAAATGCTGTTCAATTAGATTTCAGCAGCATTTGCCTCAGACCCAATAGAGGGACAAAGGACCTTTGCTGATTGCAATCAGCCAGAGTGGCAGGCAAACTGAATTACTATTATACATAAAAAATAATTATTGAATTTGTTTCCTATCTTTCCTTCTATTTTCTATCATTGCTCTTTTTTCATTATTTTATCGTCCTATTGGCTGTCAAAGGGTAACTATAGCTATATAAAATAGTACACTTAATTGAGTATGATGGCATTAATATTTTGTGACTTTCTTGGCTCCTGAGAAATGGACCAGTTGTTTTAGTGAAATGGTTTTGATTTCTGTGAAAAAGAACCTATTGTTCTTTTGGAGCAGACTACATATGACTTTGCTATTTGATCTTAAACTAAGTGACTGAGTTTGTGTTTGAAAGCCAATGATTCCTCAGTCATTTAAAAAGCCTGCTACTTCTGTTCTGTTCCTTGGCAGTGGAGAAAAAAGGACTCTTCTAATATAATGGGTCTTAAGTGACATGTTCTCAGCCACTAGTTTTTCAGGGAGACCTAATCATGCTTGTTGCTATGGATACCATTCAAAGTTAAGACCACTATAGTTAATGGTCAATTATATATTGAAGGCACATCCACTTGATGCTGATAGTGTCTGTTTCGTTACATTCACCCTGCATGACATATTGAGCGATTCCACATCTAGCACATGCATCACAGAAATTTTTGTTTCTTTTCTTTTCTCAAAATGTCTTAAAATGCAAATATGTTGCAGTAGTTTGTGTTGGAAATACTGAATTTTAAAATTTAAACATGCTTTCTACATACTAATATAGGTTTAAAAGCCAAATCCGGTGACATTCTTTATTTTTTATTAGAAACAAATCTCATAAAAAGACACTAACATACTCTACGTGTGGCCAAAATCTGATACAGTTTATTCCTCTGTGCCCTAGGCCTCTGTTTATTAAAAAACATGAGTGAACCACCTTGTTGCACTGGACAACATGTTGCTGCAGTTTATATTGAATCATTTCCACATATAGTACATCATCTTGCTTTTGGAAATACTCACTGGAGCACCAAACATGTAGTTAAATAGTCCCCAATAAAAGCACAATTTAAGCCTTTAGGCAAAATGTGCTTAAAGAAAGAGTGCTCAGCTCTTGTAGGAAATTAGCCTTTGGTAAAGTCAAACATCTACTGTATATTTGTGACCTGTCTTAAAAGATTTATATTTTCAACAGAGACAAATTTGTTTAGAGCAGAGTCACAGGCACAGTAAGGAAGTGGTTGATTTTTCCATGAGATTTGTTTACAAAACAACAAACAAATAAAAAAATGATTCAGGCTTTAGGGTGCCCATTCATTCTGAAAGAGACAGGATTTGGTCACAGCCTGAACAAAGGTGGTGCTTGACAAGTTCAACTTACAGCAAAAAAATCCACTGTTGTATAATGTGCAAATGGGGAATACTGAACCGACTACTGAACTAAATCAATACAGCTCAAGGAGAGTACTTGTCTGGCACATGAAAGAAATTGACAAGGCAAAAGCAGATATGGGCTACCTATGGCCTGTGAGAGGAAAAAGCTGCTGGCAGCAAATGCAGAGTGGCGTTGATGAAAACCTAAAGTCTTCCAGTGGAGGCCAGTTATAGGGGTTGTGTTGGCAAATCAGTTTTGTCCCTGTTAACTGAACTGGGTATAAGAAGTTCAAGCCTAAAGCAGAAAGACATGGCAGATAATACAGCCAGTTCCAGTGAATCGCTGTTGGATAGAAGAAAGGTGAGGGACTGGGGCAAAGATAGGTAAGAACAGAACTTATAGCGTTAATTCATGATGCTTTAAACAGAAGTGTGTTGTGTTGCAAGGTAAGATGAGGTAGCTCAAGCGGTTTATTTGGTGCATTACCTTAGTTTGGTTTAAATGGTGCCTCAGGCAGAATGTTGCGTAGCTTAGAGCCTGGTTTTGTACCATGCTAATTAGCTTAGCAGACCAATTAGCTGGTAGATGCTCTGTTACTTGCTAAGATGGTGGAATTCAAAAACTATTCAATGAAAGGGAAGGGGGATACAATCTAAGGGGTCAGTTAAATTATAAAATTCATGCTATACGTACAACCAAAAAATGATTCTGTATTTCCATAAGTGGAGTAAAACTATGGAATAATTTAAGTGTGGACATAAAAAACAGTAAGAAAATTGATTAGTTTAAACACAGATATAAAGGTATGTGTCAATCAAGATATGGGCAAGAACAGGCTCAATGATTAATCAGATGGGAGTGTGGATGTAGAATATGTATTCATGTAGTAATACTGCTTGCAAACCAATGATGATAAGATGATGTTAGGGGGTAGGACTAGATAAGTCTGACTTCTTCCTACTCTGTTCAAGCATGTACTAGGTATAAGCAAATTGAAAATATATTTGTGGCTATGTCTGGAATTATGTGTGGTTACATATTGACTGTTGTTACATGTTTGAAAGAATAAATAAATCAAATCAAATCAAATCACTCTGTACATTGGGGAGACCGCACTGCTGCTTCGGGGAAGGTAAAAGGAGGCGGTGTGTGTGTTTATCAATAACTTGTGCTGTGGAGACGGACTGTTTATAAGCACTGTTCGCCAGACATGGAGTTTTTATTGCTGAAATGCTGGGCCTATTATCTAGCAAGAGAGCATAGTGCTGTGTTTCTGGCTGCCGTGTATGTTAGCCCAAGAGCTAATGCCTCAACGGCTCTCAGCAAACTCCACGACATCATCAGCACGCTAGAGACAGCGAGTACTGTAGTTTTAGTTCATTGTTAAGTTACTAAACTGTACCACATAGGCTATGTTCTACATCTAGTGTGATACATTAACTATTCATCCATCAAAGCATTGCCCCTCTATTAGTAGGCCAGTCCCACCCCTGTGCTAGACCCTCCTGTTTACCTTATTCATTCTTCAGAAAACCTTTCATGTGACTCTTAGATACTATAAGTCCCACTTGTTTAAACAGAGCAAAAATTTTCAGATCAGACCTGAAAAGATTTGGATACAAGATTAACTATTTTATTATCTTAGCAGGCAAATTTGGTATCCTGTAACTGAAGTTGTCTGCTCATACAGTATGCTGTTATGACAAATAATATACTAGACATAAAAATACCTGCCAGGCGCACATACAAGTCGGTGTTATACCCCAGTTCTTTTACTGGACAGATCTGAGTAAGGAAGGAGTCCGTCTTTCTTGATTTTAGTGCTGGTTTATTTACTATATATATATATGTGTGTGTGTAAAAAGGATTACAGAACACAACCCAGGGCTCCCTCCTCCAGACAAGCTGCTGGAGAAGAGAGCAGTGAAAAAAAGCACATGGAAACACAGAGCCTAATACATTTATCAGTTCTGGGCTAACCCCTTACACAGACAGCTGTAAAAACATCAGGAGCTGGAGACAGTCTGAAGTCTCCTTCTATTATCTAGAGCTCTGCATGCTTGGAGCAGCTGGACATAACAAAATGAAGAATTCCAGGTGTGTGTATGTTGTATGCGTGATGTGTAACTAAAACATTCATTCAGACATAATTCTTACACAAGATTAAAACAAGAAAACAATTGGTGTCATGGCTTACTGCTAACCTTGAAACAGAGCAGACTTTGAATCTTACTAAACTGCATTACTAACACATTAAAGTCTAATAATTATCTGACTGATTTATTCATTTCTAACAGCTGTAACAGATGCTAATCATTTAGGGAGACCAAAGTTGAGGACAGTGTAATTTTTCAATGTCATGTCTCCTCTACTTTTCATACTGTCCAAAACAACCTAGAGGAGGCTAACCTGTTGTCAGCACACAGCACAGTGAGTACACATTTTCTGACATACAAATATCCAGCATTTACTTTAGCTCAGTGACTTTTAACTCAGTGGCTTTTAATTTTAACCTGGCTTCTTCATTTTTGGAAATACACATCTCTTTTGAGTTTAATTTTATGAGAGAGAAACCACTTTCCTGGCTCCCACAAACACTCTGCATTGAATCAGAATCAGCTTTATTGGCCAGGTGTGTTGGACACACAATGAATTTGACTCTGGTACATCGGCTCTCAATATGCAAACCGTAAACCAGCATAAGGCTGGGTAATATAACAAAATATCAGTATTACCAGCAACATTGACAGCAACAAACTGTGCAAACAATGCAGAATAAGCATTATAAACAGACAGTAAACAATGCAGACAACAAGGATTGTTCTTTGAAAGGAGATAAATAGGGATAAGGGACAAAGATAGAGTACTTAAAAACAGAGACCTGTACAAGTCTGTATAATTTGTACAATGTATATTTACAGGTGTTGCACTGAGGATTATTGACCAGTCATACTGTCGTGGGTTAAATGTTCATCAGAGCGACAGCCTGGGGGAAGAAACTGTCCCTGTGCCTGGTTGTCTTAGTGCACAGTGACCTGTAACGCCGTCCAGAGGGGAGGAGTTCAAACTGATTGTGTCCAGGCTGTGAGGGGTCAGCAGTGATCCTCTCCATCCTCCTTTTGACCCATGAGGTGTACAGGTCCTCCATGGAGAGCAGGCTCACACCAATGACCTTTTCTCCAGTCCTGACTGTCCGCTGAAGTCTGTACTTGTCCTGTTTGGTTGCTGAGCCAAACCAGACAGTGATGGAGGTGCAGAGAACAGACTGGATGATTCCTCTGTAGAACTGTATCAGCAGCTCCTGAGGCAGGTTGAACTTCCTGAGCTGGAGCAGGAAGTACATCCTCTGCTGTGCCTTCTTGGTGATGGTCCTGATGTTGGACGTCCACTTCAGGTCCTGGGAGATAGTGGAGCCCAGGAAAGATGCAGTCGTTGGTGTAGAGTGAAAACAGCAGAGGGGAGAGCACACATCCCTGGGGGGCACCTGTGCTTATTGTCCGGGTGCTGGATGTGGTTTTCCCCAGCCTCACCTGCTGCTTCCTGTCTGTCAGAAAGCTAGTAATCCACTGACAGGTGGGGGCAGGCACAGTGAGCTGGGTCAGTTTGGCCATTAATTACTGTATCAGTTTGAACCTGCAACATGGAGCTATCTACAAAGCAAATTTACACATGGGCACAAAGAAAGAAAATATTAACATTGACTTGTAACACACATGTAGTAAATTTGAAGTAAGAATGGTCTACTGACAAGAACATTGTGTCACAATAAAAGCAATACAGTGCTGAATTTAATAACAGACTGTTTTGTAGATTCCTAAACACTGGTCCTATGACATACAACACAAGAAAACAAAACAAACAATAGAACTACAAATGAGAAGGCCCCATCTTCTTACACCATTTCTTTTGCTCTACAAACACTTTGACATGTTTAGCATTTGCTGATATGAACACTATCAGCTAGGTCTCACACTCACAAGCTACACATGTCCACTGAATAGTGTTGATTGTTCAAGGCCTGGGACACATATTGTCTATAAATTGAAAAATCTTTTTTGGCTTACTAGTCAACAGTTCTTAACAGTTATGTAAGTGTCTAGAACATCTCAGAGCCCATAGGTCAAAAAGAGGGCATGTCGTATTTCACCAAGGCAGAGAAGATAGAAGGAGAAAAAGAGAAATGCTGTAAAAATAATACATTTAAATTGATTTTAGCAAATAATCCAGGTGTCTGCAAAAGTATTACAATAAAACACTGAAACATGTGTCATGTATCATTTTGGTATGCTACATCCAAACACTTTTCAATATCACATATTTGAACATCACTCACTTTATTGACTCTGGTAATTCAGAATGGATAACCTTAGCTGACTGTATCTAACTCGTAGTGGGCATAGAGATCCAGTCGATGAGGGTGACCGACTGAAAAATGACTTTGCACCCTGAACTCAGCTCCACTGAGCCCCCAGTTTGGCAGCTAATGCTAGTTAGCACTGTCAGCAGATAAACACTGCAGATAGATCATTTTCTGTCCTGTCTGTGCTCAAATTCAAGACTAAAGTGGATGTTGGACATAGCTGAAGCATCCGCTACTGTATGTAGCTGTATGGGATAAACTTTTTTTTTTATAACCTTACAGATGTACATAGTATATACATCTATGAACAGTAACAAGTGTGATGCCCCTAAAATGGTGCATTTATCCTAAATTCAATACAGAGTGACAACTTCACATTCTCTCTAAATCACATTATGTCATGTCACGTTACTTACTCCTTTCCTTGTGTCATAATTAATACGGTCACTAGATGTTGCCAAATAAAACATTTTGTAATAACCTGGCACAAATGATGTATACTGTTATATTTTACAAGAAGACAGTCTATACAACTTGGCTAGTCTGAGTGAAACTGAATTAAAACTTTTTGGCAAGAGCACTCTTTTAAACACTACGCAAGATGGAATTTAGACACATGGCACAGGCAGTTCTGGAGAGAGATACATTGTTCTTTTGACATACAACACAACAAAAGCACAACACATCTGTTTAGGCCATTTATTTAACTCCATAAACACTGTGACATGTTTAGGTTTTCAGGCATGTATACAGTATTGTGCATCATCTGACTTTTTCTAAATCCACAAAGACACAATGCATCTCCTTCTGACCATCTCTATACTTCTCCATTAACATTCTCAGAGCAAAATGGCATCAGTAGTGCTCTTTCTGGACATGAAGCCATACTGCTGCTCACAGATATCCACTTCCTTTCTTAACCTAGCTTCCACTACTCTTTC
>NW_018128363.1:27399-32312 GCF_001952655.1 Monopterus albus
TGGCTCCTGCAGCCTTGCAGCCCATGACTGCAGCCAAACCTACAGCTCCCAGGCCAAACACAGCACATGTGGAGCCTGGTTCCACCTAAAGTGACAAAGACACCACATAGTACTTTAGGCTGGACTACTTAATACTTAATAAAAATCAGTCGGGAGTTTTGTATCTCATAACACTCATGATTACTCTTTTAAGAAGCTTTCTGTTTTGGGGAATTAATTGATAGAATTTCTCCCTTAAGTCACCAAAAGTGCCAAATTATAGGGACAGAACATAAAATGCCCCATATTGTTGTTGCAGTGTGGTATTAATCAGCATACACACCTTAGCAGTATTGACTGCTGCTCCATAACCAGTGCAAATCCCACAGCCGAGGAGACAGACTTTGTCCAGAGGGGCAGTGGGGTCGATCTTTGCCACAGCAATCTGGTTAACCACTGTGTACTCGGAGAAGGTACTGGTTCCCAAAAACTGCAGCACCTTCTTCCCCTTACAGGTGAACCTGGTGTCTTCCAATGCCATCACGTCATAACGATCAACAGCCCTAAACAGACAATTTATTAAAATAAAAATACACGGGTTTGTCTTATGTAAATGAAACTGCATAAACAACATGTTAGCATATTTTTATTAAATTACTATCTTGTTTGTACATATTCAGTGTTTACAGTAAGGTTTAGTTAATGTTTAGTAAAGTATGGTATCAGCCACCTCTTGTGAGCTTTTATGGGGTTGAGAAAAAGGTGAAGAGAAGAAGAAAGAAAAGAAAGAAAAATGGGTAAAGCAGAAGTATAATGGCTTGACTGATCTGTGTTCAGACTTCCCTAATGTTATCAGGATAACAAATGTTGGACTGATTTATTCCATGTCACACAGCCCACATTGCTTATAATAGTCAGAACTATGACACTTCGGGAGTCGGCCTATATCAGACGCTGGATATCTATTTGGCTTCTGTCTGTTTATGAGTGTTCTTAACTGATATTGTATTACTATGTTTTTATTGCTGTAGAACTTTGTGCTCTTGAGCTGGAAAGTGCGGTACAAATAAAGATTATTATTATTATTACTTTTGTGTAGAAACTTAGTGCATAAAGTGTTTACACCTCTAAATAGGTCTATAACCCTATGAATAGATTCAGGTGATGACAAGAACAAGAAAAATCTCACCATCCTTTTTCACACTGGTTGGTCTTAGGACTCTTACAAAAGCGACATTCTCTACACTGGGAGAGGAACAGTGGAATCACCTTGTCGCCTGTAATTCAAAAACAATGGTGCAATTTCAAATAAAATTTAGACCAATTTATAAAATTACAAATGAACTGTTAAACATTTGTTTCCTTAAGGTGGACCAAATGACACAAAAATGCTTTGGTCTAGCCATTGCTACCCCTAATTGAAAAGGAAGAGAAAAGCCAGCAATTAGATAAATGAAACTGAGGTTTAACAGACCTGGCTGAAATTCAGTGACTCCAGGCCCGACACTCTCAACGATACCAGCTCCCTCATGTCCAAGGACAGCTGGGAAGCCATCTTTATGCATACCCTCAAACAGGTGGTACAGGTCTGTATGGCACAACCCAGTCGCCACAATCTGCACCGAAGACAATGATGACATAATGAAATTACTGATGCTTCTTTTATTCAAACAGTTGGGTAGCGGGCTTTTTTTATAGCTTTGTTGGGAGTCCAGAGTTTGCTAAACCCCCATGCCAGGACTCTCTTTATTTAAGTGTCTTCTACTGGGACAGTCAGCTGGTGAGGGTGCCATTTTTTTGCTTGGAACATGTAGCTTTAGCCACAGTTATTCAACACTATCATGTGCTGTATGTATCAGCTGCATATTTAAGAGTCCTTTACAGGGTTCTTGCTGTAAAATAAGTGAGAGAAAGATTTAAATGACAACCAAAGACAGTTTTCAGTTAACTCATGCTGCTAACATTACACTAATTAACTATTTTTACTAGCTAGCTACCGCTGATAAAATCTGTGACAGAGATCAAACATGAAAAGTCTGCTTCTGCCAACCTCTGACTAAATTCATTGACCTGTTGTTTCAGAAACAAAGAACTTTGAATGGTACAACTGTCATCGCAGAATGCACTGCACACGACCCTTGTTTTTCCTCAATAATGTGAACATGTCCTCAGGTGTTCCTTTACAGAGAGTCTGGTAGCACTAGTATCTTTTCATTTTATATTGAGATACAGCATATGATTAAATATTGATATTAAAAATATCACATATGGGGCTTCAACCTGTATTTAGGCTAAGTATGAAATGAGTGGAGAGCCACTGCATATCCAGAAGGTTAGTGAAGTCCTTAAAATCAGTCTTCCCTTTTCATGTAACAGTATATCTCTGTCACCAGTGTGAGACAAAGGCTGCTGCAGACAGGATTTAAAGAATTGCAGAGCAGAAAAACAAATTTATCTGTACATGTGGGTGTCTTGACTGTGGGCATGCCTCACCTTGATGCGGACCTCATTAGCCTGGGGTGGGGCTACCTCAATCTCTTCAATCACCAAAGGCTTGTTGGGCTCCCAGGCCACTGCAGCCTTGCACCTGATGACCTAGAGAGCAATCACATCATCATAAAATCACACTAGTAGGTGCTGCCTCAGGTAAACTATGCTAGAAAGGGTTTCTGGAAGGGCATAAAAAGGCAACTCTTCAAGCACCCACTCCAACAATGTGTAATTTCAAGTGCAGTTGCCACAGACTGACACAAGCTGAGAAATTTCAAGTATCTCTTTGCATTTTAGTATGACTAGTTGAGCAATGGTTAAAATATATTGATTTCAAGGTAAGCAGTCATCTACAGGTGTCATATTGACTTACTGTATTTTCCACTGTGCATTTCTTAGATTACATGCATTTACAATAGAGAACAGTGGTTTCATTGTCACTGACATAGCTTCTCCTGGAAAATGCCAGCATCACATGAAAAGCATGAGTTAAAGAACACACAAATTATTTGGTCAATAACTGATATAAGGTTGGCAAATTTAGTATCACTGAGTAAACCACTGAGTAAATCAGTTGGTATAAATGAAGTGGTCTGCTATGAAATGCTTATTCCATTGTGGTTGTACAATGGATTTTTTTTTTTCTTACTACCCCATTCAGCTTTGCCAAAATCCACAGTTGCGCAATATCTGTCTGGATAGTTTCAGACTGTGTCATGTCAAACCTGGACATGCAGCATTTCACTGAGGCAAAAAAGAGATCAGAGATTGCAATTTGATTTTACTATTATACATTTTTATTTCAGTGAAAATAATTCTAAGTTGATTTAGTGAAAGCAAACATGCATGTGCAAAGCATTACATTAAAACTTTGCACATGAGAGCACTGAAATGTATTTATAGTATCATGCATCAGCTTGGTACAGTATGTTACACTCAGCCAAACCTCAGGACTTGATGCACAAACATAAAATGCATTTCAATCTGAAAACATTTTATAATCATTTGAGAACCTCATAATAACCAAATAAAATGTCAGATGTGAAATTCATTTTTTTGATGTTTTATTACTGACTATACTTGTACAACACTACACATATTGAATTATGTACCTACCTTTCCACCTGTGGCCATTTTTGCAAAAAAGATCACAACGTCACAAAGAAAGAATGGTGCAGAACGGGAGAGTGAGAAGGAGAGTACTTACCCTTGAGGTTTAAATACTGCTGCAAGAAAAGAATCATTACACAACCATTCAGGGTGGGGACATTGCAAGTTTTTCATATGGCATTGGCTATTGATAACAAAAAGTGGAAACAAACAAACAAAAACCTTCTTGAGCCATGCAATCAGTTACTGATTCTCAACTTTTTAAAAATCTCAAAACATGTTGGCTTCATGAGAAAGAAGTTGCGGTTTTGGCTTTATCTTTTCTTCAAAGCTTCCCTGAGCAGTTTGTTTCAACAAACTGCCTTGAAGACACAAGCATGAAAGTATCAGGAACTGGTTAAAGTTTGTTTAGGTTGTCTGCCGCTAATTTTTAACATGTCTGGCTAACTGCATTACTTTCAACAAAAACGGCCTAGTATTATTTCCAAGAGTAATAGTTTACCTCATTATTTGAAAGGTTACAGGCCATATTTAAAAAAAAGTTCATGTCTAGTAACTTTACAGTGTGTATGCCAGTCCCATTGGATCACAGTTTAGAGTAACTTTAGTATCTGTCCTGCTTTTTACTGAATTTGGAAAGTTAACACAGAAGCCGTTGTTACCTGAGATGATGTTACATTTTTCAAGCACACATATCCTCACCGAGAAAGCCGTTTCTTGCGGGCTAACATTAAAAGAACAGCATATCAGTCTAAGATATTATTACAGCTTACAGCAGGGGTCACCAACGTGGTGCCCGTGGGCACACGGTCGCCCGCAAGGACCACCTGAGTCGCCCGCGAGGCATGTTCTAAAAATAACACTGGCCACAATGAAGCTCCGTCTAAAAAATTTTTGTTGCTTTACTTTTTGAATCAAAACACTTGAATTAATGTAGATTTTAAAATGACGTTATTTATTACAAAACTTTTAAAACAAAAATGTGGCCTTTTCTGAAGTCAAAGGTCAATATTGCGCGCATGTCAACACCACACACCTCTTTCCTGACACAGGGATGTGGTGCAGCAACAATCAGGAGTTAGTTGTGATTTACCCCCCAAAAATGGCAGAAAAACCAAAGAGAACAGACCATTTTCACAGTGATTGGGAGGAAGAATTCTTTTTTACATCAGTCAAAGAAAAATGTGTGTGTCTCATTTGCAGGACAACTGTTGCGACTGCAAAGCGGCACAATGTGGAGAGACACTTCAGCACATGTCACGAAAGCTACAATGCTAACTAGCCACCCGGCAGCGCATTAAGGAAAGAAAAAGCCTGTGGGTTAAAGGCAGCTC
>NW_018128363.1:32773-51399 GCF_001952655.1 Monopterus albus
GCTGCAAACTTTTTGATAAAGAGCAAGAAAGCCTTTTCGGATGGGGAGGTTTTTAAAGAAGCTATGATGATTGTTGCAAACACAGTCTTCAAAGATGAGAAGCATGGTCCCGATGTCATCTCTGCCCTCTCCAATGTCCAACTTGGAGCAAGTACGATGGCTAGAAGAATATCATCTATGTCCGAGAACTTAACTGAGCAACTGGACCAAGATCTCACTACGTGCAGGTGGTTTAGCATCCAGTGTGACGAGTCGGTTGACAGCACCAGCACAGCTCAGCTGATGATATTCATCTGAATGGTGTTTAATGATTTCTCTACAAAAGAAGAACTGCTGACACTTCTGCCCCTGAAGACAACAACGAGGGGAACTGACATCTACAACGCGGTGAAAAGCTACTTTGTGGACAAAAAGGTGCCATTAGAGAAGCTGGTGTCGGTTACAACAGACCGGGCTCCCGCCATGACGGGCTGGCATGCAGGCTTCATTGCACAATGCAAAGGTGATCCTGATTTCCTAAAAGCTCTACACTACCACTTCATCATTCACCAGCAGGTGATATCTTCAAAAGTGACCAGCTTTGATCATGTGATGACTCCTGTCGTGAAGATCATAAATGGCATCTGCTCCAAAGCCAAACAACACAGGATATTCAAGGTGCTATTGGAGGAGCTGTCAGCTGAATATGGTGATCTGTTACTACACACAGAAATCCAATGGCTCAGCAATTTGTTACTGCTGGGTGAAATCAAAGAGTTCATGCAGTTATAAATGGCATCCGCTCCAAAACAACACAGGATATTCAAGGTGCTATTGGAGGAGCTGTCAGCTGAATATGGTGACCTGTTACTACACACAGAAATCCGATGGCTCAGCAGGGGACGAATTCTGCAGTGTTTTTTGTCACTGCTGTGTGAAATCAAAGAGTTCATGCAGTCCAAGGGGGAAGACGCCTCGCTGCTTCGGGACACGGAGTGGATACTTGACCTCGCGTTTTTAAGGGATATCACTGGGAAACTGAACCATTTGAGCTGTGAGCTGCAAGGCAAAGGTATAAACTGGCTCACATGATAAGTGCAGTAAAGGCATTTAAAGCCAAGACGAACATTTTCTCTGCATTTACAGAGAAAAACACTGCTGCACTTTCCCTCTGTGCAGGCAGTGTTGAATAACAATGCTTCTGCTTTTGACAAAGCTGTAGAAAAGTACTCTGAAGTCATAAACAGACTAGGACAGGAATTTGAGGACAGGTTTTGTGACTTTGATCAGCTTGAGCCATGTGTGTCATTCCTTACAAATCCTTTCATGCAAGTGGACATGACGTGCACTGCTGAGCAACTAAATGCTCTGTTCAACTTGGATGCTGGACAGGTAGAGATAAAAATCAATGCAAAATGACCTGCACCTTAAAGCCCATCAGTCTGCACCAAACCTTTGGTGCCTTGTGGACACAGAAAAGTACAGTGGTGTATGCACAGCAGCTATGAAAGTTGCCTGCCTTTTCGGTTCAACCTATCTCTGTGAATCAGCTTTTTCTGACATGAACTTTATCACGAACAAACACAGAACACGCCTTAGTTAAGCTAGAATGCTCCCTGGTTGATCTTCAGTTATTTGTTAGTTTGATATTTTTTAGTCCCACCAGGTCGAGTCTCTTGTTTAGTCCCTGTTTATTGTTCCCTGAATAAACCACATAAAGACTTGCATCATGTCTGCATTTTGAAAGGCAGAAATATTTTATTTTTATTTCACCTCTCCTCTTTCCCCAGCAGTTCCTGTAGTCTAAATATACAATCTGAACTACCCCTGCAATTGTAAAATTGATTCATAGATTTACTACTTTTAAAATAAATTGATAAATCATTACTTTTTTTTAACATGAACCCACTGATTGAACAGATCTGTTTACTGTATATGCAGAATTTTGTTGGGATACTATGGGGTGCCGTTTGTAAAAATAGCACTTACACTAGTTTTCTCACACTTAGCTAAATGTGACAAAGTCTAAATGTAAATGTTAAATATAAATGTAAATGTTAAATATAAATGTTAAATGTAAATATAAATGTTAAATGTCTCGCCAAGTGTAAAATTGAATATTTAGCTCCACAGCCTTGCCCTATTACAGCGCAGCACACAGCCCCGCCCATGATGCTGAACTCGAATCAGTGATGCCGACTCAAAGACCTCAAACCCAGAGTCAGGTGTGGGCGGGGCTGAGTTTGAGGTCTTTGAGTCAGCATCACTGATTCGAGTTTAGCATTCAAGTTCTGACTGACTATCAAAACTTATGCACACAGTAAACTTTGTGTCCCATTCAGACTGAATCACAACTAAATTACATTTTTGTAGAAAAACATTTTTTTTTAAATCGCCTTTTTTTTTTGGAATTGTGGTGTTGATACCGTAAAACCTCTTGGTCTTAGTATGACAGGTCTGGTTTCGTTTCTTCTGCTGCCCTCTGGCGGATGGATAAACAACCTACATCTTCTCCCATAATGCACTTCCTCGTTTTATTCCCATCGTCCTTTGCTGCGAATGCTTTGCAGCAGTCAAGATGGCGGACCGGCCAGGTAATACAGTGTGCCCTCCTTTAAAACAATCGCAAATTATTTTTTATTCTGTACCTCGTTGTTGGTATTTGTTGATATTTCCAGAGACTTTGTGTGTTTTTCTGTCAAATATACAGTTAATAAGTCAACTGAAAGTTTAGTTTGACTGATGGCCGCGCTTAATCCTCCGAGTCACGTCAAGGACTTGGTGTCATTGGTGGATTTAAAGTTAAACACGAGTCGCTTTTGGACATTTAACTGTCTTTTTCATTGACCAGACACTTTCAGTTTTGTTGCACTTTGAAGGAAACTGGCATTGTAATGGTGTAGCGGAATATGTAATTGTGTATGCTAACGTTTCTTTTGGCTAGCTTGCACAGTAGCCCGTAAACACACTAACGACCCCAAACCCATTTTTTCTTCGGTTAACATTAAAACTAAATAAAATTAACTGTGTAAAATAAACCACGAGAGACAATTTTTGGCTGCACAGTGGTTTTCAGACAGTGGACCAGCAATGTGTCATTCATTGTACGAGGTGTTTTATGGTGACGCAGGCTTCGTGAATGGAAGCTCTAAGTTAGCTCCACGTTAAGGTTAGAACTTAAACTATCAATTTATTAGCGAACGAATCGATATGTGTCAATTTGTCAATTGACAGCGATATAATCAGCCAGTGATTTGATAATCGATTCATTTTTCAGCCATTCCTCAACCGAAACGTCAACTTCTCAAGTGTGTAATGTAAACTGAATGTCGTTTGGTTGCACAGAACAATAATAATAAAAATGTTTAATGCGAAAGAAGATGCATCAATTAACTAATTTAGGAAAAAGGGGGATTCGAAGGTTGAACAGTTCTTGTTATGTACTAATGATTCATGTAGATGCTTTTTTTATAAATCTGTTACTAAATTTTATTACTTTCATCTGGAAAACGTCAAAGTGAAAAATGTTCAAGTCCTTCAGAGTCGATGTGACCTCTTCACACTTGTCTGAGCAGATAAAATTATTAACATAAGATGGAGAAAGAACATTACAATAAACTGAAATTATTGCAGATTCATATTCTGTCGATTGACTGAGCTCTTGTACAATGACCTTTTTTAGCTGCAAACATACAATAAAATATTGTCATGTCCCATCTACCACTGGTGTAGTTAGACAGCAATACATATGTGGCTTTAAATGTGAAAAGTGACACACACACTGGTGAGCTGTTACTTTTCTAACTTGTAAGGGACAAATGGAGGCTGATAATTATTGACAAAAGAACTGGTAGTTAAAGTGGGGATCAGAGCTGTTCATTCCATTTCCTAAACCAAAGCACACTAGTAGAGCTGCAGTATACTTTGCTCAGTATGGACGATGTGTGATTTAACCGTTGTTGCTGTCTCCACTTGTGACCAGTTCCCATAGTTGAGAAGCGACTGATGGACGTGAAACTGGGAGAGCTGGGAACCTGGATCGGAGCCCGAGACTTCACTCCCAACGGCATCTTCGCAGCGTTCCGCAGGGGTAAGGAGACCTGCTCCGTCTTGGTCTTTGCTCTTTAGACACTTTAGACTCTCTAGACACTCAGTTGGCAGTTTATTAGCTACACTAACCAGACTTGCAGACATGGACACATGTATTGGTCAACCAGCATGAGAAGGAAATTAAAATTCTCTCAAATTTGAAACTGAAAAAAGTTACCATCCATCATTGTTTGTTCCATGGTTAATAAACGGACTTAATTTTTGATGTGTGATTCAACAGAATACTTTTATAATAAAACAAAACCGGTGTGGACAAAAATGATGGGACTCTTAACCAAATATTTTGTTGCACAGCTTTGAGGCAGTCATGGCGGATATTTTGTGTAGCTGAGTGAGACTTGTGCACCTGTCGGCAGGTAGTTTGGCCCACCGTTGTCGAGTAGACTGCTGCGGCTGTCTGAGGTTTGAAGGCTGCCTTTAGATGTTTGATAGGGTTCAGATCAGGGTTCATGAGGCCACTTCAGTGGTTTGTGTTTAGCCATGCTTGGTGCTTTTAGCTCTATTTTGGGTCATTGTCCTGTTGGAGGACCTGTGGCTCAGACAGAGCTCTCAGACACTGGGCAGTATGTTTCACTCCAGAATTTCTTTGGTAGTCTGGAGATTTCACTGTGCACAGATTCGGGGCCTCCTGTGCCAGATGCAGCAAAGCCTCCTCCATGTTTCACGGTAGACTTGGTGCCTTTTTTTCTTTGACAGCTTCATTTTTCACGTGTGAGCATAGAGCTGCTGTAACTTACCAAAAAGCTCAATTTTTGTCTCATAGAATTGTGGCTTGTCACTGTGCATTTTAGCAATTTCCAGTTTGGCTTTTTTATGCTTCTCTTTCAACAGTAGAGTCCTCTACTGAGCCTGTCTAGAGTTCCAAAGACCTTGACTGTTTTTATGTTTACTGCTGTAGTCACAGGAATATTCAGCTGCTAATTTATCCTTTTCACACTTGCTTTGTATTGCTCCGTGAAATACCAAAGGCATGCAGGTTAGAGGCAACAACTGTTTTAATCGCTTTTCATGAGAAATGAAGCTTTGCTTCAGTCTGCCAACAAACACATCCACCTCTGTATGTTCAGGTTTATTCAAACTTTCAGAAATGTACTGCATTATACTGACAGGTGTGTTGTTTTGTCCATTGGGCTGCTTTAGCCAGATGTACTCAAACTGCCAACTAGGATGGTGATTGTGCAGAATTACATCATGAGAAAGTTACAGTCATCTTTGTGAACAGCACTTCGGTGCCTAGAGAAGCTATGTAGTATGACCCAGTAGTAGCTGTTGAAAGGTGAGAAGTGAACTAACTCCCCGTTCATCTTTCTCCCTGCATGTTCACCTAGATGTTATCAAAGTGATGCATGTTGCACTTCATCTGTGGTTTGTTTTTTTTTTCCCCTCCGTCTCTTCCAGGCTACTTCAGATACTACAACAAGTACATTAACGTGAAGAAGGGCGGCATCGGTGGCATAGCTATGATGGTGGTTGGTTACATGGCCATCAGCTACCGGTGGGAATACGACCACATCAGTAAGAAATGCTCCCTTATTTCCTGTTGAAGATGAAGGGCTGAGTCCAAATGTTTAATAGAACACATATTTTTACCTGCTGTTTCTCCTAAAAGTGGGTTATGGTGACTCTGTAGCTAGTGCTAATGTTGCTGCCTCTGCTGTAGAGATTCGGGGAAGTGTTCCATTAAATGGTGTCACTGGGGCAATCGGCGAGCTCAGAGTAACTATGATGTCAGTCAAATCATTCCTCATGTTTATCTCTTAAGTCAGAAGGAAAGCAGATATAAGATATGGGCTGCTGGCTGGGGTAGCTATGGCAGCTAGCTACAGTCAGCCGACAGGTTGACTTGAATGGATGTTCCCATGCAGTTAGCAGTAATCCTGTCCCCAACAGCTCTATGATGCATTTACTTTGTCTGACTCAGATCAGCGTGAAAAATGATTCGGCTGACGACATATTTATTCTGATTTCTCTGACACTTAACTGGTTGCCCTGATGACAGTTTAATGCAACACTTCATTTGCCCAAATCTCTCCAACAGAAGCAGCAACATTAGCATTAGCTGTAGCGTCCCCATACCCACTTTAACCTCTAGAGTCCTGAGCTTTGGAAACCCAAGCTGTGCGGTCCTCATATGAGGACGCAGGGACTCTAGAGGTTAAAACAACTTTATCACGTTCATGAAGGGTTTATTGGAGGAGCAAAGGTTAATGATAACTCAGTGTGACGGGTGCAGGTCTGCCGCACCGTCACAGCCACACTGTGATTTACCAAGTGGACAGCGGAAATCTGGACATTTGGATTCAGCCAAGTTGCTCTGTGAACTGTCACATTAGCTTCAGTACATCCATTATGTGACAGTTTGAGGTTTAAAGTTACACTCACCAGCCACTTTATTAGGTACACCTGTACAATTATATGCAATTCAATGCAACACTTCTGCCTTAACATCTGTGTTTATGAAGCTCAAAATGTTTGGATTCTTTTCAGTGAAATTGTCAAATGTATAAATGATGTTTTATTGAGGTCACAGTTAAAGGTGGTGTTGTACAGGACTACATTATATTCAGAGGTGTTCCTAATATTCTAACCCTCATGGATGTAGCTGAACAGGACAAAGACACCTCTGAATATAATGTAGTCCTGTACAACACCACCTTTAACTGTGACGGCCTCAAGCCTAAACATATAATTGAATTTATACATTTGACAATTTCACCAAAGACAAACATTTCACTTCATAAACTACAGATGTTAAGGCAGAAGTACTGCATTGAATTTCATACAATTGTACAGGTGTACCTAATGAAGTGGCCGTTAACTGCAGTTGCTTCCTTTTCTCGGTTTTCTCTTCCAGAACACGATCGCTGGAGGAAGTACCACTGAGCCTCTGGAGCCGTCAGAACTGCAGGTGTTAGTCCTGGACCTTGGCCCTTTCTACTCTCAGCTCTGTTGGATTGATGTGACTGTTGTGACCAATAAACAATATGAATATTTATTCTGTGGGTGAGTTTTTCAGTCAAACGTATTAATCAGGTTGTTCACTACTTCGCTTCAACGGTGGCCGTCACACTGTGACACCGCTGTAACACGAGTCCCATTCATAGAAAACCTCATACTCACAAAACAGGCTTTACAGAGGCAACACTTTTTCCACATGGAATAAACTTCCTTGTTTTGCTTCTTTAGAGCCTCATCAGTGTGCAGGCAGTGTGTTTAATGACTGGGACTGTTTCTGCCTATACACACCTGACATCTACAGCAAGAACCTTTGTTTGTACAGAGTCCAGATGTGAGAACATGAGCACTGTGTCCACTGGTGGTCAACTCAGCACTTATCCTGTGAGACACAATGTGAGCTGAGCCAAACGGTGTCCTTCCTGGTCACCTTCATGTATCTACAGGCTGAAAAAGGCAAAGTCTTAACCGGAGTGTCTGGAGGTTACTGTCCGCTCAGGAAGGCAAGATGACCTTTAGTACATTTGTTGGCGTAGTGGCCCTTCTCACCACACTGCAGACACAGAAGACAAAAGAATGATGTTAATGGCACAGGAAAGATCGGAGGTTAGAGTAAATCCCAGTCTTCAGGATTTCAGAATATGAAGCAAAACCATCGGAACAAATTTATTGCTTATACACCGGTTTAAAAAAACCCTGGTGTTCTTAAATTATTCTCAAGTCTTTGTATTAAAGATACTTTTATCTAATGTTCCTACAATTCTCACACTTAACATAAAATGGCCCATTTAATTTTAAGTCAAAAGAGTAACCTGTTTCCAGCTGGATTGAACGGACGGACGGAAATAAAAAAAAAAAGGTTGGCACCACTTGTGAGTTCACAGTACAGACAGCAGCTGTTAGCTTAGTACAAAGACAAGAAACCAGGAAAACTGAAACATAAAAAGTACGATTCCCCATTTGATGTGGAGTCGTGTGTCAGGCTGTTAAGTCCAAGTAACTAGTGCCGACTAGGACGCCACTGCTACCAGCTCCAGTAATATTTCAGTCTGGAAAAAAAAGAAGGAGAGTAAACCTTTTCCCCAAAGTATTGGAGCTATTAGATTAGGCAGCCTTGACATGTGACTACAGGGGTGTCAGCAGCAGATTCTTGTGCACACGTGGGCTTATTAGCAGACAAACACTGGGTGACTTACCTTGTAGCAGGTGACCTGGTCCAGCGGACGGGGCCCTCTGTTGGCAGCCAGGTTATTTTGTTGAGAAGCGCCTATGACTATGTTGTCCTGAGGCCGCTGGCCCAGACTGCAGTTGGTCAGCTGAATCAGCGAGAGCGAGGAGCGGCCGATGGTTGGCACAGGCTGCAGGAGGAACCGAGCACAGAGACACTAATCAGCAATGACACGGAACGTTTACATTAGCAGGGACAAAAACCTCCAAGGTCTTCACTTCCCAACATGACGGCTGTCTGTGGGCATTTGTACTTTAGAGTAGGAAAAGAATCGTTCAAGTTTAAATCGTGCTTCATATCTTCTACGATTCTCGGGCGATTCGTAAATGCTCAGAACCCATTTTTGTCACAATATTGACTGAACAAAAAAGGTGGAACAACTGCGATACCAGTGTTGCACACGGACAGCGTGCACATACTAGAATTACGCTGTACATCTATGGGTGTAACATCAGTTCCAATTCAGGCAAGGAATTCATTTGTGTGTATTAATTACTTGATAATGAGCTTTGAAAGACAAATGGAGGACTGAATACTTTACATGCCCTTCACCGACACTGAAACATTAAAGTATTCAATAATAAACTTTAAATTATAACCCAATGATATAATTTAATGTGAAATGTGCCATTCTGGATAAGAAATACTTTTGTAACTTGTAACAGAGTATTCTGTGGGTACTGGGTGTGTGTGATGTGCCCTCGTACCTTCATCTGGTTCAGGGTCTGCTGTGGTAGAGGAGGCTGTTCAGAGGTTCCCATGGGCAGCTCAAAACGGGGGCTGTAAAAGAACATGTCACAGTTAAATCTGCAGAGCTATAAGTGATTATTTTGTTTCTGTCCATCTTTTATATTAGGAATATTTTATGACGATTCATCCCGTATATAATGTTACTGTTAATAAATAATTGATAGCCACCCAACGTTACAGAGCTACAGCTGAAACAAGACGTATGTGCTGTGATATCCCAAAGCAACATTTTGTCTGTTATTCAGGCAGATCAGATGTATTTTTTCTATCTAGGAATCATTTAAAAATATCAACTTACTGCATAAATTTACAGGATTTTCCCTCTGGACAGAAGCCCACCAGGTAATTCATGCAGATCACTCTCCTCATGTGTCTGTGTCTGCAGTCCGGGCCTGAGACAGGAGGACGGACACACAACAATCATGCAGACAGAAAACAGAGGAGAAAAAGGTTAATGGTGGTGTCGCGGTACAAAATCTATATTCAGTCTACATAATCCATATTTAAACTGAAACTCAGATGATGGAAGTGTTCACAATATTTCAGACATCATCAGAAATGCACTGATGGACACTTATTTATGATCACTCTGTGGAATGCATGTTAATGTGCATAGATGATTGTACATGCAGATCCCAACTACTAATGCTGGACCTGGTCATTTTAATCTTGCTTGTAAACTCCATAAACAAAACAAAGATGAAATTCAGTCTGCGTAACAGTGTGTTCCAGTAGCGGTGCGTTTAGGGACCCACCGTGTTTACAGAAGCCTCGGTCGTACCAGGGACAGTCTTTGATCTTCGACTCTGGATCGATGTGCAGGAAGGGACACTCCTTGTTGCTGCACTCACCTGCAAGAGTGACCACAAAGGAAAACCAGGCCCAAGTCATTCACCAGCTTAGCAGAACATAAAGTGACACAGATGGCAGAAAGGAGGGTGAAGTTCAACGAACCAAACTTGGAGTAGAAGTAGCATTCAGGCATCTTGGTCATGTCGTACTCGTGGAGGAACTCGCACTGGTCTCCCTTCTTACACAGTCCTCTGAGCCAGTGCTTACACACCACCGTCTTCTCTCCGCTGATGTGACGGAACGGACACATCCCACCTGAGAGCACAAAAACAAACACCACAGACAATGGCAGCTGTCCTAAACCAGACACCGGGGGCACTCTTGCCAATTGCTAGTCCATTTTTAATAAAAAGTGCATCACTTTAATCAACTGCTAGGTGATAAGAGAATTAGGTATTTTCTATTCTACTATATTTAGATGTGAAAAGCTTGACAGCAGCAGCACAGGAGTTTCTGAAACCATCATATGTTGGCATCTTTTTCAAAAACCAGGATAAGTTGGGCTCTAGAACCAGTAACACCAGTTTGTTTACAGACAATCAGTAGTGTCAACACAGTGGAATCACTAACACATCAAAACAATTATGGTGTAAAAGAAAAAGAATAGAGAAATAAATCCTGTCACTCAAAGTAATGTGGTCCCATCAGCAATAATTTGTTTTATAGAAGGGCTTAGATCCAAATCCAGAGACATTGGAGCATCACATGCTGAGCCATTATTTAATGTAATTTTTAATACAAACAGCTTATTTCTGTTCACTCTGTCTTATAGGTGACACTTGTATACATCCAGTGTACAACATTTACAGGGAAACATGAAGGTATCTGCTACATATGTGGTGTCGAAATTTACAAATTCAACGTTATACATTTGATCTGTTTTTAAGTCAGAGAAATGTTTGTTTTGCAGAACATTGGGCCAATAAGTGCATGAACTTTTTAAACCAGTGACCCATCACTTATTTATTTTCTGACACAATGAAAATATCAAAATATGATTACTGTCCTACTGCCTGAGATTCAGTGCTTTTCATGCTTTATTCACTCAGCTGTAAAACGCGAAGGTGTCGAGTCAATATCATTCCAATAGAAGTCAATCAAGTAGAATGCTGATTTATCACCTGTAGGGATTTGCTCACTGTGTAGATCTGTAGTTAACAATAACAGCCAACAGTTAATGGCTGCTTTTAAAAGGCAGGGAGAGTCTAAAGGGTGCATTATGAGAAAGGTAGGGCTGTATAGCAGGGTCCTGGTTTTGTTTTTACATCGAAACAAAGTCAGGTGCTGCTTCAGTTTTGATCTTGTTGAGTCACTCACCTTAATAAAATGAAATACTAAATATCTGATTATCCGTATATTTAAAAAAAGACCTTTCATTTAACAATGTTGGTCCAATTTATTTAGTTGCTCATCTTCTGTGAAGAAATGTGCAGAGGTTTCTGACAGCGGTGTTGAAATGTCATGTGCTGGTGTTTACCTTTCACACAAGCTGCTCTCATGAAGAACTCACAAACAGCAGACCCGGATTCTGCAGGAACACACATGAGCAAAACGTTAAGACAAGAGACTCACCGTGCACAGAGCACAGCTGTTCCACTTACGCCTACACCAAGGTGTCAGTTTATTAGGGACACCATGCTAAAAGTCAGTCAGCTTTGCAATAAAACCTTCGTGAAGTCGATCGTGTTCAGTCAGACTGTGGAAGAGTTTGGGCTGCGTTTGAAATATACTGAGAGGCGTTTCTCTTATTTTGGTCTGGCCTCAT
Organism: Monopterus albus; assembly: GCF_001952655.1. Classification (NCBI taxonomy): domain Eukaryota; kingdom Metazoa; phylum Chordata; class Actinopteri; order Synbranchiformes; family Synbranchidae; genus Monopterus; species Monopterus albus. The sequence continues at coordinate 44,413 of NW_018128363.1, forward strand.
TAATATAAATGAGAAACACTTCTTAATATAAAGCAATGCAATACAATTCAACACAAGCACAAATGACATCTTCCAAAATTACCATAAAGTCGAACCAACAAAACTTATCGCCACCCTCGTGGAGTTTTTATTGGAGGACTTTTAGTTGTATCCTGGTGTACCTGCCAAAGGTGCACAGCTAACCAGGTGCCCCTATGTTTATCATAAATGAGATAAGGCAATCCAAACCAAGAGAAAACCCTTTAAGACTGAGGACAAACTGGTTATTTTTGCGAACGTACACCTGATTAATCGCCGCACACCCAGAGGAGTGTAACGTTAGCCCCGGTGCCGAACGAGGCTAGCACCAAACACTTACTGTCCATGCCGGGGAAAGGCAGAGGCTGCGCTCCCAGCTGCTGCTCCACAGCAATCTCCAGGTCAAACTTAATGTGGTCCACATTAGCCAGTAACTCCTGCATGTCTGCGTTAGCTTGCTGTGCTCCGGTCAAAGAAATGCCAGTGTCGGTTAGCGAGCTTGAAGTTGAGCTAGTTAGCTAGCAGGTAGCTTCTTCATCAGCCAGCTAAAGTGGCTAACGGATAAGCTAACAACGATAAACTGCCTACTGGGGTGGAAAAAAATCACAAAACTGTTGTTCTTTGTAGCGTTCACAGCAGTTTCAAAGTTGGTGTATCAGCTTTAGTCTGTCATGAAACCGCTTGTTTCAAAACTTCCTCTCACCATTTTAATGTGAGGCGCGCGATCTGACCTCTGACCTGACAGAACAAGGAAGTTCCTTTGTCGGTTAATAGCGGTTGGTAAACAGCTTCTAGATGCATTACTGCCACCTGCTGGACCGGAGTCCGGCTTCTAATGACTATTGCCTGTGCGCAATCTTTCAATTTAAATGTTAACAATTTCTCCGATTGACCTTTGACCTGCCACAATAAGGCTGGACTAAACAAAAAAGTGGTTTGATAAACTCACGCCACATGCACTCAGTTGCCTTTTCATCAGGTGCAAGACAACAGTCCTGCAATAAATTCTACATTCATGAATGTTAAAATATTTTTTTCAAAAACTTCTTTATTTTTGGAAACCCCCATTTTAGGCACTTGTGAGGACTTTTCCTTACAATTTTGGACACGCAACACCTGAGGCTGGCATCTCTGCTTTTCAGCCAAATCCAACTACTAAAAGGACGGCAATGAATTATAGTTAAGAATAAGAATTGTGTTTCTTTCACTTTTTCTCTAGCTATTAATAACATGAGGTGAAAAATTAAATTCAGAGGGTAATTTTATTTTATTGATCTGCAGCAGTTTGGGTTCAAACTGAAGGATTGAGCAGAAACTTGTTTTTCATCAATTACAATCACTTTAATTAAATATAACAGTGATCATATTTTTGGCCATGTATGAAATCAGTGCTCATACTTTGTGCTTCCATGTCCAGCACTATCAGAAAACTTTGGATTTGTAGATGTAATAAAGGAGACTCCTGCTTACATGTTTGTAACAGAGGTCACAGCTACAGTAGAAAAACATCTAAAACAGTAGAGGCAGTTTAACAGTATTGAATAACTGAAGGACACTGGTAATCATCAACAAATCCATCAAGACATAATGAATGCTTGATTTGAGCACTGACAGTTTTAATATGTCAACATTCAATATACACACACCACCAAAACCACAAGTGTCTGAACTGCTGCCGTCTACAGCTCAGGCAGGCCGGGCATGGGGAAGCGGCCAGCGAACGCCTCCACCTCAGCCCTGATCTCTGCTACTCGCTGCTGGAACTTCTCTCCCTGAGACAGTGCCTGAAGGAACTCCTTCAGAGTGGCTTTGGGATCCAGGCTTTTCTGCACCTCCAAGGTCAGCTCAATTCCTGCAGGCAAAAAAAAAAAAAGCATGGAGGGCTCTCAGATTTCAGTTCCATTTCTGAGAAATCAGGGTGCATGTACACATTTATGTCCATCATTTTACACTGCAGAAATTTAAACTTTGCAATTGAATGTTTGTTTTTTTAACCAAAGTGCTCCATTTCAGTTGGATTCAACATCTTCCCTTATGTTTTTAACATAAATAAACTACTTTTATTTAGCAGGTTACAGCTGTACTGTTGAGGCCTTAATTTTGCATTAGCCTAACTGGACTTGGGTTTAAAAGCTGTTCCAGCCAAGTGTATCCTAAATCGCTCCAACAGCAGTGAGTACAGTGTTACACAAGCCACATTAGCTAACATTCAAATAAAATACCACTCATTTCTACTGTGTTGTATTCAATATAAAAAGGTACAGCAGCTGGTTAACTCAGCTCAGCCCAAAGACTGGAAACAGCTCACCAGGCTCTGCTGTCCCACCAGCACCATTTCAGTTCAGACATGTAACCGATTAGAACATAGCCGGTGTTTTGATCAGGATTGACCTGGTAAACCTGCAGGTAAGACTTTGCCAGCTACATAATGGAGGGCTTTGTTCAGACATTATGCATAGACGTGAAAAAACAGGAAAATTCCTGGCCAGAGGTGGATGTATGAAAAGAGCCTCAAAGTATATCTGAAAAAATGCCAGCATTTAAAAAAGGGACCTTGGTGAAATTACCTCTGTGAATAAACTCGGCCACCTTCCTGAAGTCATCCTCCATCAAGCCTCTGGAGGTCAGAGCTGGAGAGCCAAACCTCAGACCACTGGGACGTAAAGCACTCTTATCCCCTACACAAACAGACGTATGTGAACATTTAAAAATGGATCTCAGATTTAAAACACTTAACGCTGGGTACATCTGAGACTTAACTCAGACAAAGGACGGGCTCATTTTCCACAAGTTCCACACACACACTATGGTCTGCAGTCTACAAAGCTGCGTCAGTATTAAAAACACACATGCTACCTGGACAGGTGTTCTTATTACAAGCAACGGCACAGGCTTCTAGAACCTTCTCAGCTCGTCCTCCATCAGTCCCTTTGCTGCGCAGGTCCAGCAGGATCAGATGGTTGTCAGAGCCGCCTACACAGGAAGAGAGCGAGAGCAGGAGAAGACATTAGAAACCAGACAGCTGGAACTATTAAAAAGAGGAAAAAAAAAATCATCATGAAGGACGACAGGATGTCATCACTTTTTTTTAATTACGCGATTATAAAATTTTAAAACTGCTGTCATACTGTATGAAACATCATGAAGAGATCTGCAGGAGTGCACTGACGTGAAGGTATGTGAGGCTCAAGAAGCCTTAGGGTAGCAATAAAGTCACCTGAACCTAGTACAAACAATGGTGACAAACTGAGCAGGTAATGTGGAAGTTAAAGTTACTGAAATTACTGTAATGCTTAAAAGAGATGACATTGGAGACAGGAGGAGGGTGAAATGCAATATAACCAGTCACAGCAGTTGCGATCTGCTTTACATTCTGAAAAGATGCTACGGCGTAGGGTACACAGCCATGCAGTACCTGCTGTGTACATTCGACAGCTAAAACAAAAATATATAGAGACAGACAATAGTGAGGTCGGCTGTTCTCCTTCAAGGACGTCAAGAATCCCTGGATAAATCCCAATTCCTTTGTTTGATTATTCCTTGCTCCTCCCCCTCCCCCTCACTCAACCCAGAAGTAATTTTTGTCCACCATCTTGAGAAACACCACAAAGCTCTTATTCCTGCTCTGAGGTTGCATGGAGGAGTCATGAGTGAGGATACATCTTACATGGGTGGGACTAAGACACATTTGAGAAAAACATGGATGTAATTAAAGGATCTGAAATCTGTGTTTGTGGAGTGCACAGTTTCCCTCACCAGTGACAATCTTGTAGCCGTGGTCGATGAGAGCACTGGACAGAACTTTGCAGTTGGCAAGAACCTGCATCTGGTAGGCCTTGAACTCCGCTGTCATGGCCTGTTTGAGAGTGACAGCAACACCTGCCAGACAAAAACATCAAATGAGACTGATGCAGACATGAAAGAGCTGTCGAGATGAAACTTGAGGCCTGTTGTGGTGATTTTTATTTTATGCACTTAAGAATGGTTTTATTTTATAGCACACATAAGTTTACATACTTATATGTCACAGTTATGTTTATATAGTTATGAATATCACTCTATGTGTTCACTTAACTACTGGTCAAATATTTGCTGTGTGAGTCACTGAAACACTAATGCAACATCATAAGTCTTGTCCACTAAATTACTGAATTTCATTAGATTTATGGCTGTAGCTAAGGGAGCTCATAGTTACGTATCGTTCCTCTGGATTGGTGGACCCAAAGGAGTCTTGGTACGGTAAGGCTCCAAGTTTATTAAAATAGATTAGACAGTTATGCACACACACACGCAGGCAGAACAGTTTTAATTAAGTGAAAACAAAGGAAGACGTGAGTGTGTATGTAGGAATTAAAGTAGTACAGGTATTCCTCCTTTCTAGGGCGCTGTCCACGATGATTGGAGCAGAGAGAACGGACGGACTGAAGGACCAATAACGGGAGAGTTAAGTCTAAACCATGGCTCCTCCCCAACTGTTTTGGACCAATTAGATAGTAGCACCTTTTCATACAAATATTGTTACCCACTAAGTTGAAGTCAGTCTTTTCTGTTTTATCCTAAACAGTGGAGATCCATGTATACATGCTAATTTTGATACGTTAATGCATAATAAATTTCATATTGAGAAATATATATTCTCTTATTAGTCTTCTCTTTCGATATAAACGAACTAGCTCCACAGGCCAAAAGAGAAAAATGATTACGAGAGGAGGACCTGCAATGGCGTGGTTGTGTGGTCCTCCCTGCAGCCCAGGAAACACAGCCTGATTGATGAGAGACTCCAGGTTGTAAAGAGTTTCCTTCCCCTTGGCGTCCACACTTCGAACACCTGGAGGAGAGAAACAAAGTTAAGAAAAGAAAAAAGGGCAGCTAGGGAAATGACCAACAAAGAAAGAAAAGGTACTGATGACAAAACAGTAGTTTGTTTTGGGAGAAGCACCATTTTGGACCCCAACCTTTCCTGTAGAAGATGAGCCCAGCACGGCAGCCGCGCAGCGTCTTGTGTGTTGTTGTGGAGACAATGTCACAGTGCTCAAAGGGCGAGGGCACCGCTCCCACGGCCACCAGCCCACTGATGTGAGCCATGTCTGCCAGCAGATATGCACCGTTCTCATTAGCGATCTGCTTCATGCGGGCGTAGTCAAGGTTGCGGGAATAGCAGCTTACTCCTGGAAAAGAAAATTATGAGGAGCTGAATGATGTTCTGTCAAGTTTTAGATACACAGCTCCTTATTTCTACAGGAAATCACTGATTAGTGCATTTATATGAAAACATTTTTACAGTAAAACCTATATTTAAAGAAGAGTGACAGCATAAACATGTGAGAGGTCAGCAAGCACTGTGTGTGTGTGTGTGTACACACTAAAAGACCTGCAATGATGAGTTTGGGGTGGAACAGTCGTGCGTTTTCTTGCAGTCTGTCATAGTCAATGTAGCCAGTTTCTGGATTCACCTAAAACCAGCAGAACCAATAGATCACATTGAAAAGATACAGCAGAACAGTCAAAATGTGACTGGTGTAAAAGACTGGCTGCAACCCATTACAACCCCGCCTCTCACGCAATGTCAGCTGGGATTGGCTCCTCTAAAACTGCCAGAGTCAATAATGGACAATTAGAAAGAAAACAAATTTAAAAAATCGTCAAAATCCGTGCAGCGCAACCACATTCGCCTGAGCCGAATGAATGTAAAACATGACAGAATGACTAGGGTGATTTTATCTCAAAATGAAACAGAAGCCGCAACAGGATAATCCCAGTTTGTGACTCTCTCGTGTTACATACAAGGATCAAATGCAACTCACAGAAAACGTAGCTGGCCGCTGTTAAGTGTTAAGTGTTTATAAGGTAAAGAGGCATCACTCTGCAACATCACTGAATGAACAGAGGGGACTGAATGTTTCTGTGGTTCCAACAACTCCAACAGAGTGAGACGTCTTCACTGATAAAACCCATCAGTTGATCTCACATCAGTGATGGAAATGTAGTATATTCTGCCCGGTGGTGTACATGCAGAATGGTTACGATGCTCCATCTTTTATGTTATATTACATAAGAACAAATCCTACACTTTCGTTAGCATTATTTTTTTGGTCCACCCAAAGTACTGCCACATGGGCAAAGAGGTACTTTTAACTGCATCCACAAAGAATACAGGAAGTAGGCTATAACCTTGTTGGTGAGTACTTCTTCTTGTGAACAGTAACAGCAGAATGCAGTCACGTTTTCCAACTGCTAATCACTAAAATCATAAGACTGTTACTGATTGAGAGGTTACAATGACAGGTGTACAAATAAACCCATGTATCTGCTGCCAGCAGTACTTTGTCCCCATCAGCTGACTGCTGATTAAATGGATTTAACAATGGAGCAAACAGCAGGATCCATTAAGGAAACTCAAGTCTGCTAAATAATGATTGAATGGACACTTTTCCACACTCTCAGCCTCTTTCACTGCTGCAGCCGTCTTTTCAAAGATAAATGTTCATTAATGTCACAGTTAGTGAATATTTTTTTATATAGCATTTACTATTAATATTCATTATATAGCATATGAAGTGCACTATAAGCGCTTTACCATTTCCCACTCTTGCACACTAGCACTTCAGTGTCTTGTCCAAGGACACTGACATGCAATCAAACCACCAACCCTTCAGTTAGGACGACCTACTCTACCTCCTGAGCGACAGTATCAGGTCTCATTTGAACACACTTCACTCAGCGAGTTCAGGGTTACCTTCATGAAACAGTTGTGATCAAAATGCATGTGATCTTTTTGTACCTTATATGGCATAGACTCAAAGAAGATGGACGTCGCTGAGATTTTCTTCTTCTCGGTCATGAAGCCATGAGTCAGGTGACCTCCATCAGGAAGGTCCAGCCCCATGATCCTGCCGTGAGGCTCCACGATGGCCGTGTAGACAGCAAAGTTAGCAGGTGAACCTTAGAGAAAAGAGTCAAAGTCAGAGA
>NW_018128363.1:52175-60275 GCF_001952655.1 Monopterus albus
AAAAAATCGTCAAAATCCGTGCAGCGCAACCACATTCGCCTGAGCCGAATGAATGTAAAACATGACAGAATGACTAGGGTGATTTTATCTCAAAATGAAACAGAAGCCGCAACAGGATAATCCCAGTTTGTGACTCTCTCGTGTTACATACAAGGATCAAATGCAACTCACAGAAAACGTAGCTGGCCGCTGTTAAGTGTTAAGTGTTTATAAGGTAAAGAGGCATCACTTTGCAACATCACTGAATGAACAGAGGGGACTGAATGTTTCTGTGGTTCCAACAACTCCAACAGAGTGAGACGTCTTCACTGATAAAACCCATCAGCTGATCTCACATCAGTGATGGAAATGTAGTATATTCTGCCCGGTGGTGTACATGCAGAATGGTTACGATGCTCCATCTTTTATGTTATATTACATAAGAACAAATCCTACACTTTCGTTAGCATTATTTTTTTGGTCCACCCAAAGTACTGCCACATGGGCAAAGAGGTACTTTTAACTGCATCCACAAAGAATACAGGAAGTAGGCTATAACCTTGTTGGTGAGTACTTCTTCTTGTGAACAGTAACAGCAGAATGCAGTCACGTTTTCCAACTGCTAATCACTAAAATCATAAGACTGTTACTGATTGAGAGGTTACAATGACAGGTGTACAAATAAGCCCATGTATCTGCTGCCAGCAGTACTTTGTCCCCATCAGCTGACTGCTGATTAAATGGATTTAACAATGGAGCAAACAGCAGGATCCATTAAGGAAACTCAAGTCTGCTAAATAATGATTGAATGGACACTTTTCCACACTCTCAGCCTCTTTCACTGCTGCAGCCGTCTTTTCAAAGATAAATGTTCATTAATGTCACAGTTAGTGAATATTTTTTTATATAGCATTTACTATTAATATTCATTATATAGCATATGAAGTGCACTATAAGCGCTTTACCATTTCCCACTCTTGCACACTAGCACTTCAGTGTCTTGTCCAAGGACACTGACATGCAATCAAACCACCAACCCTTCAGTTAGGACTACCTACTCTACCTCCTGAGCGACAGCCGCCCTGAAGTATCAGGTCTCATTTGAACACACTTCACTCAGCGAGTTCAGGGTTACCTTCACGAAACAGTGGTGATCAAAATGCATGTGATCTTTTTGTACCTTATATGGCATAGACTCAAAGAAGATGGACGTCGCTGAGATTTTCTTCTTCTCGGTCATGAAGCCATGAGTCAGGTGACCTCCATCAGGAAGGTCCAGCCCCATGATCCTGCCCTGAGGTGAGGCTCCACGATGGCCGTGTATACAGCAAAGTTAGCAGGTGAACCTTAGAGAAAAGAGTCAAAGTCAGAGATAGGACTCAGGCTGCAGGAGACAGAGGAGAGAATCAGAGCTCACAGTTGGCTTTACAGTCGGCTTTACTTTTGTCATCATCACTTATCTTAAAATATCCATGAAGCATTGAAATTTCTTCTCCAGTGCCTAAAGAGCAGCTCAGCCTGCATGCGGTTAATGTATTACTGCTGTTAATTGGTATCGGCACGTAGTATTTGACAATTTTTACAAGTACAGTACTAGAGGACGACGTCGGACCTGATCGGTGAATTCCTAGAAGAATGTAAAGACTGAGATAGTTAAGAAGTACTTGATACCAGAGTACGGCTGCACGTTGATGCCCCATTTCTCTGAGTCCAGACCGTAGAGCTCCAGCGCCCTCTTCTGACACAGCCTCTCCAGCTCATCAACATGTTCCGTACCACCGTAGTACCTGTAGCACATTTATATTATTACATCATTTTCTTACTAAATGAGCAGGATGAAGCAGAATATACTGCTTCAGGATGCAGTTAAACTTTATTAGTCTTTGTACCTCTGACCAGGATATCCCTCAGAGTACTTGTTGTTCATACAGGAACCCAGAGCCTCGAGAACAGCTCTGCTGGCAAAGTTCTCGGACGCGATCAACTCCAGACCATATGTCTGCCTGTGTTTCTCTTTTTTTATGATGGAGAACACCTGTAACACAGACAACCATGTTTTTATTCAAGGGAACAATAACAATTTGCCACACAAGCTCTAGAGTGGAAAAACGCACAACTGATCTAAATAATAATGAAAAAACTGTTATCTGCAGCTCTATAAAAAAAAAAAAGAAAAAAAAGCAAAATTAACTCTTTTATAAACTATTTTTGAAAGGGATGTCAGCACTAGTGGCCCAATTGAACCGACACACCAGTCTCCAGCATACGGATGTAAAGAAACATGCAAAACCCACAGAACACAAACCTCAGAGTCGCTGACGGCCAGAGGCTCCAACATCATCTTGTTGTGCGAGTCCCATGTTTCTTTGCTCACATTTGGGCTGTTTGGTGAAGACATGATTGTTGATTCTCTGGACACACAAAGTGGAGATCTATAAACAAAGACTACAACTGAATTCTGTATTCACAAAATAAGTGATCAGTCATATATACTTTTATGACTTCATGCTCATGTCGTATGATATAGAATGAGTGTTGCCGACAAACTGGGTTTGCATCCATCCATTATCACGGCTCTACAGTCCAATCAGAAAACATTCAGACACCTTCATTTTCTGCACAATTTGTGTTGTAGCTTCACGTCAGTACAGGCTTTGCACACCTGCATTTGGGCAACTGATTCCATTCTTTCTGACCGTAAACGAAGGTTATTGGCTAGAAAATTCAAAGCTGTAACTGCTGCCCAAGGAGCTTCCTCGAGTTCATGCTGCTTTTTATTGTCATTCACAACCATACGCAGACATGATGAAACTGCATTTACTCCCAGATCTAAGATGATATAAACACAGAAATATACAGATAATAGAGAAAAATGCAAACCCTGAAAGAGCCTGAACACTTTCTGAAGCCACCGTATGATGATATTCCAACGACACAACTCAATCTGTGCAGTCAGCAGCAGTGTTGCAACGCTCCAGCTGCTGTTTGGCTTATTCAGTTAAACTTTAAACCACTGACAAGTAAATGAACTGCAGAGATTGACCAAGAGCAGGTTATTTGGTAATCCACATCACCTCACTGAAGTTTATATCTTTATATTATAAATCAAGGTTGCGGGAAATAGCAGCTCAGATGAATATACAAAATATATTATTCATCTGAGGCTGAGCCCTTTCTGCAAAGCAGGAGTCAAGCATCTGTGAACAGCTGCCCGACAGCTTTTGTTACTATCATTATCCGAGCGTCAGCTGCAAGGGAGGAAACAGAAAAGAGAGTCAACTGGACACGTCTTTAGAAATAAACGGGCTATGAAATTTAGCCACTAGCTTTAAACTTTCCACAGGTAAACAGTGAAAACGACTACTTTGGTAGCTTCTTGTTTTTAATAGAAAACAACTGCTATTAGTCAAAATGCTAAAGTTCACGTCAGGAAGGAAAACAAACGAACTGATACGTTTAAACCTTAATTTAAAGTTACTTCTCCTCTAAAAGTTATTTGTATTTTCCAACACAAACACTGTCTGGTGTGTGGATTTTCTTGTCGCCTGGTTAAACATTCGCTCGCTGACTCACCAGTGATTGTCAACCGTACTGAAGGCGAGGCCCGCATACAAGTATAACCGGTTACACAAGCACGTGCGCCCAGGAAGCTTGAGTGCGCGAAACTTTCCACCTATCCGCGCACACGTTCTTCTTCTGTCAGATGCTTATCCTGAAAATTAGACGCATTGCCGCCGCCTTCTGCTCAAAGAATGTCTCTATTAATATCCATACCACTTATTGCTGAACGGGGTCTGAGCCAATCCCAGCTGACATCGGGCGAGAGGCGGGGGCCACCACGGACAGGTCGCCAGCCCGTCACAGCACAGAGACAGACACCTGTGGCTGATTTAGTTATGCCTGTATTTATGACCCCTCACTCAGAAACACTGAATCATAAACTGAGCTCCTTAAATTACTTCTGAATCGCTACTAAAACACTTTAACTGTTCATTTTATATGTTTTATCCCACTAAATACTTTCCCACACTTTTACTGTTTCAAAAAATAAATATCTGACATGCTGACTCATCAGTGTGGACTTTTGCACCTGAGGTTAAGAACGCCTGCTCCAAATCATGTGACTGTTTTGTGACAAGGAAACAAACAGACACATTTACTGGTTTCATCATATTAATCTGAAATAAAATGACCACAAAATGAGAAAAAACATTCACAACTATAAACCACTAAAACAGACACAAAACTACCTCAAACACAGCAAACTGCAAAAATATGCAGAACAAGAAAAAGAGACAATTACAAGCTGATGTCAAATAAGTACAAAATGGCTACAGGCAACCACAAGAATACACAAAATGAGTACAGATCATAGCTGTGACTTGATCCTAGAAGTGCAGGAATGGTGGGGGTCTTTAAAGCCTGGGCATGCAACTCAGCTGATGTAATATGTCTTGTACATTTCATAATGCTGGTTAATGTGAATGCTGGGAAGAATCACACCAACATGCTAATGTCACCGTGTTTTAGATGAGTTCATACTGTCAAGTCCTGACTGACTTTAACGTGGGAGCTGAGACCAAATCTTAACATGTAGGAGCATCTATGCACAATGTTTATTTTAATCATAGGAGCAACACCAGTCTTACAGTGTTGATGTACTTCAGACCAAAACTTATCTTTATATTAACATTTCTGATTCCAGTGGTCCTAAATTCATTTACTTGTTTTTCTTGTCCATGTTGATGTCAGAGGCAGACTAATCCACACTAGAGCATGGATCGGGCTGCATTTTCCTGTCTGATCCCGACCCGTGCTTGAGAGTGTGGAGTCTGAACCCGACCCGAGCCCAGTGCTGTTGTGTTTGTATGGTATTTTCCCGTATCATTAAATGAAACAGACATTTGAGCTCTAGCCTAAAGTCTGACCTACAGTATGAATCCCGACACGGAGCCGACCATAATTTCTAAAATTCTGTCCTAACTCTGACCCAAACTCTCGGGCAACAGACGGGTCTTGTCGGGTTCGGTTCAGGTATCCACACTAACGGACAGGTCGCCAGCCTGTCACAGGGCCTGATTTCTTAATTCTGCTTTTGTGCTGTGCTGCCTGTATTTATGACCCCTCACTCAGAAACACTGAATCATAAACTGAGCTCCTTAAATTACTTCTGAATCGCTACTAAAACACTTTAACTGTTCATTTTATATGTTTTATCCCACTAAATACTTTCCCACACTTTTACTGTTTCAAAAAATAAATATCTGACATGCTGACTCATCAGTGTGGACTTTTGCACCTGAGGTTAAGAACGCCTGCTCCAAATCATGTGACTGTTTTGTGACAAGGAAACAAACAGACACATTTACTGGTTTCATCATATTAATCTGAAATATTTTATGAGTCAGTTATATACAATGTAAGCCCCATCCCTCCCCCAAAAAAACCCACAGTGGCAAAACTTAATAAGCAAACTTGAAATTGTACAATGATAAATATACCATTATTATTATTATCATGTACAAGCTCAAAGGTTCCTTCCAAGTGCACATGATGTATTCTCAATTGTAGCTTTACTCCTGGAAGGATCATCGAGGTCCTTATTCCCTGTCACAATATACACACTGGTGTCTCTTCAGCCATATGTTACAGTTATGTCAAATAGCTCTTCCTTTAAAAATAGTCAAATATATATTGCGCCAGTTCATAAACATGTGAGAACATCTCTGATGAATACTCTGCATCATTTCAGAGAGAGTGAGTTCATTCCTCTGGATGCTGCTGCTGCTGCTGCTGCTTCTTTTGCTGTAAGAAGACAAGAGATACACGCAGTCAGTTTGACACTGCACAGACGTGTACAGAGGAAAGGCTGTGACTTCACTGTGTAGAAAGGCTGATCTGGGACCGTAGACTCCACAGTGTTCCATTCATTACCTTGCTTTGTTATTACACTGCCTGTCATGTTTTTCCAGTTTGACGCGGCACATACACGTCACAACACCAACAGTGGCAAATTTACAACTAAAAATTAGTAGTAATTTCTGAAACAACAGGTTCTTGATTTTAAACAAAAGCAGGTTTCTTATCTCTGATCAGTGATGGAACATTCACATTTCATGTCAAGAAAAATATTTTATGCTGAGGCTTTTTGGACAGTGCACTTATTATTTTACTTGAACTTATTGCACAGCAACATTTACTGCAGCACACCTCTGCAAAAGAAGTTAATGTTAATACACAGAGGACTTGGAATTTTAGTGTCACATACAAATGACAAATGAAAGAAAACCCAGCATGAAGTGTCTGAGGGTGTGTTCACATCTGCCTTGTCTAGTCCACCTGAATCAAACTCTGGTTCGTTTTCCCCTTTGGTGCGGTTCGTTTGGGCAGGTCCGAACACAGCATTCGGACTTAGGTGTGGACCAGAACAACCGCACCAAGACCATTTCCTGGATGTGGTCTCAGTCCAGTCCAAAACAAACTCTGGAGCAGTTTGTCTGTGGCAGGAACGTGATCCGACCTCAGTCTACAAGGAGTACACTGAAAGTTTGAGCCAAGCGATTCAGCATGTCGCTGTATATGCTCAGTATTTTCTGCTCAGGCTGCATGACAGGGATCTTCTTCCTGTGTTTACTTTCTCAGTCCCGCCCCAAGCTCCCTTAACCAATGAGTGAATATTCTGACATGATTTGCAAGTGATGCATTTTGGTTCACTGTGTGAAAAGAAACCAAACCAAAGGGAAAACAGATCAAGTTTACAAAGTAGTCCACTGATTTGGACTAGTGAAAACAGACTACAGGTTCAAAAATTTGATTCACTAAAATTAGTTTCTGAAGGGCTGCTATATGATTTACAAGCCACAAGATGGCTGTACTTTCTTTATTTGAAGCACTGAAGCTTTGAATCTTTTTCAGCACAAGGCTTCATCCACCCGAACTCCCTCACACACTCACTGCAATGCATTCAAGAGGCCACGGAGACCTGCCCTGTTTCAGCAGGGAAGTGCGGTTTGTCATGGTTCTGATCGGTTCTATCATGTTTTCCCAGCTTAGGGCACTCAACATTTGCTCCATGCTGTTCGATACATTGCCATATGATAATCACCTTATTAACGGCTCTGCCCAACTTGAGGTGCTCACCTTTTTTCTCTTCTTCTTTCTTTTTGGCCGCATCCTCCCTCTGTTTCCTAATAATGGCGAGGCGAGCAAGGTCAGCTTTGGCCTGGTCTGTCTTCCCTGCCAAGTGCATCTTCATGTAGCGCTCCTTTGCTTTCTGCTTCTCGATCTCCTCTCTGAGCCACAGGGTTTGCACATCGGGGTGGAGAAAAGTGACATAAGGAATGTCAGTAAGATATAGTAGCTTAAAATTTATAAACATAAAAACTGAAAATTTGTAGTCCTTCCCACAACAGTCTCCTAACTGTTAGGTACAGGGATTTCCTGCATAATCAGTCTTGTGTAATACAATCACACCACTTTCAAAACAGGGTGTTAATGCTATATTCTTGAGCAGTTTTATCCTACTCTCAAAGGTTTTTAATGAATAATATATTTTAAAATGAAGTTCCCATTTAGCACTAACACACAGTGGCTGACTGAAACACACACCTCTCTCTTCTTGACAACTGCTTGGGCTCATCCAGCTCAATCTGCGTCACCTTCTTGGACTTCTGAGCCATTCTGTTGGGGTTCTCAATTTCTATCAACCCCTCCACACCTGCTCTCCTCCTCTGCAAGCACATCACAACAACTTACACAGCTGAAAGTGGATGCTCTTTAATGAAGCAATGACAAAGCATTACCGGTGAACAGGTTCACCGGTTCTGTTCATTACTTTATGGACAGAATTTCTAGGAGCAGCCAGGGGCCGGAGGGAGTCCGGTTTGGGGACCACAGGATCTCGTCTCTGCTTTTTGCAGATGACGTTGTCCTGTTGGCTCCATCAAACCAGGACCTCCAGCATGCACTGGGATAGTTTGCAGCCGAGTGTGAGGCGGCTGGGATGAGAATCAGCACCTCCAAGTCCGAGGCCATGGTTCTCAGTGGGAAAAGGGTGGCTTGTTCCCTTCAGGTTGGTGGAGAGCTCCTGCCTCAAGTGGAGGAGTTCAAGTATCTTGGGGT
>NW_018128363.1:60418-69272 GCF_001952655.1 Monopterus albus
GGAGGAGCTCAGAGTAGAACCGCTGCTCCTCCACATCGAGAGGAGCCAGCTGAGGTGGCTCAGGCATCTGTTGTGGATGCCTCCTGGGGGCCTTCCTGGGGACGTGTTCCGGGCATGTCCCACCGGGAGGAGGCCCCGGGTAAGACCCAGGACACGCTGGAGGGACTATGCCTCTCGGCTGGCCTGGGAACGCCTCGGCGTTCCCCCCGAGGGGCTGGGGGGAGGGTCTGGGGGGAGGGGAGGCGGCATCTTTGCTTAGACTGCTGCCCCAGTGACCCGGTCCCAGATAAGCGGAGGAAAATGGATAGATGGATGGACGGACAAAGCATTAAATTTTAATACAATTATGTACAGATGTACATAAAAATACCTAACAAGCAATAAGTGCCATATTATTACAGACAATTATGGTGAAGCCCCACTGGTGTGTAGGAACAAGGGAAGTATTGCTGTACCTGGGAATTTTCATCATCACTGTCATCTGATCCCGATGCTGGTAGCTTCAGCTCTGCTGTTTCATTCTGAGCAGCACCCCCCTCCTCCAGCTCTTCCTGCTCTTGCTCTTGCTGTAATACAGAGTAAATGGCACATACCAGGCAGAAAAAACACACAGGAGAACATTATCAGACTAAGGAATCACCTCAAACACAAGCACAAGTACATGGTTTTACATGTTTGCAACAATAATTCCTGCCTTTTCCTCTCTTGGGTTTTTCATTTTAATAATGTGAGGACCAGACCTTACTATGTAAAGTGCCTTGAGATGATTCATGTTGTGATTTGGTACTATGCAAATAAAATTTTATTGAAACTGGATGACTGGCCAGGTCTATGGGGCACGGGCCCAGGAGCCTTTGTATGAAGTGATGGTGAAGTGTTAATATTTCATTGTTTAAAGTCAAAAATAAAAGATGACAAAGATAAGAAAAACACATCCCAAACAGATGCACAATGACCACCAACATGTAGACAGGCACAAACTGACCATAAGCAGATGCAAACAGACACAAAATGACCACAAAGAGATGCAAACTGTCATGTAATATTATTATGTATAATGACCTTAGTAACATGAATCTATTTCCTAATTTTTTAAATGCCCGATCTTAAATATTATGTTATCTTGTTTTTACTAATACATTCAGGCTAATTCTGGAATATTTACAGTAATTCTTATCATTGTGTATTGTCCATCCTAAATAAACTACTAAACAAGCAAAGTGAACACACAGAATGACTGCAAACATATGCAAAGCAACAACAGACAGACTCGAAACAACTACAGGTTCTGTGTCTCTTTCAGTCTGGTGGTTCTACAGTACACAGGAGGGTTGTGGGGTCTTTTATGATCTGATCCATCCATGCCTGAACCCAGATAAGTGATAAAAAACTAGGGATGGATTAACCTTAAAACATAATTAATGGTTAGTTAAGGTTTTTGCTAAAATGAGATGAGCTTCCTAGCAAATGTCTTCTGACAGAACATCCAAGACCAAGGCCTTTATTGAGGGAACTTAAACCAATGCTTTTTAAGACTGTTGACGAGCTGAAGGTAATGGCTGTCAACAGCAGTTGTAGTTATTTGGGTCTTCAACATCACTTTACTCTTTCCAGTGAAAAGATGCCACTGAGTTGTATAATGAGAAGAGTAGGATCCCGCATTTCTAGAGCTTGACCAGTACGTTTTTGAAAACCTGCACACACGTTTGAGCAGTCTTTGGATAAACACCCCACCAACCTTTTTCCTCTCCTTCTCAGCCTTCATCTGGGCGTCTATCTCTTCGGGGCTCGTGTACGTCCGCATGCGACCCTTGTGGCCACCCTTCTTACCTGTAACAATGACATCACACAGTTTGACTTGTACGTTGTACATACGTTGTACAGCAGGCATGAAAATCAGCCATCAGCCAAAATAAACGGAGTGTGTTATCAGCATGCTGTCAGTGCTTATTTAATGTTTTTAACACCATCTAATACACAGCTATGTCATTGGTGTATCATTGCTGTTTTACCGGCTTGTCACTTAAATTCCACTGCCATATACCACGTCCTACCAGCTTTTGTCCATTCTTTACTTGCATACGTGTGTCGCTGCTGTGTGCCACGTAAAAACAGTATGTTATTATCTCTTTTACTACCATAACCAGCAGCCACATTATGTCATTGTGAATAGGCATAAGCAGAAGAGGAGTGGTTTATGATAGTGGAGACATTTCTTACGTACAGGAGTATACCAAAAACCTACAATGACATATCACAGTTAAGTTATACCGTGAGCCACTTTTACATCACGGCGTTGGCTAACAGCGGCTAACAGATGTACAAAAACTGATTTCAGCATACAGGTTTTATGATCATTCTTACCTCCTTTGGGCATTTTGACAAACGAAGCCTTTATTATAAACTCCCTAACAAGTGAATACTAACAGAAAACATAAACGTTAAGCCGACAGCACAAACTGACAACTAGCTAAACTCACATTAGCGACGAATACTACAATAGTTACAATAGTTTTAGTAGTTTAAAAATTGCCTGTTAACAAAGCTCCAAAAGACGGAATTTTTAAAAGCATTTAGTAAACATGTTTCTGCTAAACTAAAATATATATCTCAATATAATGCACAATGCTTGTCTAAATGGCTCGAGTTATTAAATACCAAAAAAACAAAATCAGGTTGTTTATTTTATGGCAATTTTCTAGTCCGCTAAAGTGATGCAATATGCGAGGAACTACAGAAAGACATCTGCTTAAATTTTTACCTCAGTTAACATCTTCATACTGGCTTAAATAAATGTTTAAATAACCGCATATTGTGTAATAGCCTAAGAGAAGATTTTAAAAGTTATTAAATCCACATAAATTTGTTTATGCGCAGTAATGACGTCATTCGAGAGCTCAGACGGCGAAATGGGCTCCCGGTGACGTCAAATTGTAGCGCCAGAGGCTGTTTCCGCAAACCCTAAACAACAACATCGGGAGCTTTTGTTGCATTTTTTTTAACAAAACAGCAAAATGCCTAAGGTAAAGAGGAGTCGGAAGCCACCCCCTGATGGATGGGAACTCATTGAGCCCACTTTGGACGAGCTGGATCAGAAAATGAGAGAAGGTAAGCCGGAAGAATAGGATGATCCCGATGACTGGTCCTCACAACCATAGCGTGCTGCTGCTGAAATAATTTCAGTTAAGCTATTTGAGATAGTGCTCCCACACACTACTGGTTTTGGCTCTACTTCCTAACGTTAGTTCTAAGTTAATTAAGGAGAATGTTACTACATAGTTACAGTAGTGGGCTTCCATCTTTGTATTAACATATGACACGTCCCTAAACACAGGAGTAACGCACTGCATAGCAGTGGAGCCTGTTTCAGCATCAGATGTGACATTAACATGTTTGCTTGATGCTGCAAATCCACACCTTGCTTCCCACTTTCCCCAAATGTAAGCAGCAAGTGAGTTAACATTTCCTAGTCTCCAGGCTTCATTTAAAATATCTATTCATTGGTTTTGCCCTCAGCCCAGTAAGGTGTGATCTACCCCAGCAGTTGTACCATTAACTTTGTTTTCCACAACTAACATTTCTAATTTGTCATGTGTGTTCCAGCTGAAACAGAGCCTCATGAGGGGAAGCGAAAGGTGGAGTCCCTTTGGCCCATTTTCAGGCTACATCATCAGCGGAGTCGATACATCTATGACCTCTTCTACAAAAGGAAAGCCATAAGTAGAGGTAGGCTGGGTGACCTCTCTCCGTTGCTGAACTGTTTGACATTGAATGTTTCCCATTTCCTCTTTCCTCAGTATTTCATGTAATATTTTTTTGTAATGCAGCTTGATATATTTAGTGTTTGTGGAAATTTTGGACTAAAGTTACAGCACAAGTTTGTAATAACTTGTCAAAAGGTTTGTGAAGTTTTTAGATTTTCTGCAAATACACAACATACTTAATTTCCTTAATGTAAGTATATTCTTTGGTTTTGTTCCTATGCAAAAAGTACTTTTTTTGTTTTGTTTTTTTGCTTGTTTCTTTGTATGTGCACATGAAACCCACTAATAGTTGTACTTTGTGCTAGATTCCAACCAGTGCTGTATTTCTGTCTACGTGTGTCCTGACAGAGCTGTACGAGTACTGTATTAAGGAAGGCTATGCAGACAAAAACCTAATAGCTAAGTGGAAGAAGCAGGGCTACGAGAACCTGTGCTGCCTGCGCTGTATCCAAACGCGAGACACCAACTTCGGAACCAACTGCATCTGCAGAGTCCCCAAGAGCAAGCTGGAAGTTGTAAGTTTAACAAAACTTTAGTGATTCTCATTAGCTTTGCCACTTTGACCATATTAACAAGCTGACTGGGCATTTATACTCTTCTTAAAATATGGACTGGTACTAATATTAAATAGAAGATTAGGCATCTAAAACTAAAACATATATAATTGATAAGGCCTGTAGAGAAGAAAGATTTTTTTTTTCCTAGACAGAGGCATTCTGTGGGTGTGACATGAAGCTTGTCAGTGAGCAAGGCTAAAAATAACAGCAACTGCACATAAAACAATTTGAAAGTTGCATCTGGAAAACATTCCCATGTTCTAACTCTTGCTGTTTTCTCCCTCTCTGCAGGGAAGGATCATTGAATGCACTCACTGTGGATGCAGAGGTTGTTCTGGCTAAGTTTTTGGACATCGGTCTGTTTTCTTTTTGGGCATCAGGGCTCAACTGCCTCCATCTGTCCACTCTCACTTCCCTGAAGTCTGTTTTTACATTCGCCAGAGGGGCCATATTGTCATAATTACTTTAGTGTTTTGGTGGTGTGTAATTTTTTTTTTTTTTATACACCTAACTAAAGCTCTCATCACCAAAAGCCCAAAGTAGGAAGTTAAGGTCAAGCTTATCATTTCAACTAGTCACATCCTCTGAAGGTTATTTTCAGTCCTACTGTGTTTTATTTCATTAGGAGAGATTAGGGAATGATTTGTTTGACATCTCATTGTTTTTGTCATTGTTATTGTAGTATAATTTTAAATAAATCCTTTCTGATTTACTTGCTCTTCTGCTTCTGTCATTTCTCATTCTCTAATCAAAATTCAGCACATGGATTAAAGAAGCTTGTTAATGTCTGTAGATATGGATTTTTACACACCTTGGTTCTTAGTGTAGCATAAAGACCTCAGAGTATTTTCTAACTATGTGTGAAGGTGAAGGTCTAATATACTGGTTATGTTACTGATGATTTTATATGTTTGGATTCATTCAATTTGCACATGCTTTTCATATCGTCTTTACTGCTAACTAAAGTTTACTTTGTACAAATGTAATCAAATACTAATCCTCAGGCCAGCTGATCTGATGACGTGTGTGAGCTCTCCTGTGCAGCTCTGTGGGATTACAAAGAAGCCGTTAAAGAACCAGCAGCGGTGGAAATAACATGGAAAAGCTCATTTACATTATGAGTAACACACACAAAGCTGCCCACTCAGTTCCTGCAAATCAAAGTTACTGGCAAGACTGAGCATAAGAGTATTGTTAAAATTGGGCTGTTTAATCATTCACTTCCTGCCACCTTTGCTTCTCCTGCTCCAGCAAGGCAATTAGATGTGTTTTCACAGATGATTTATTATTCATGGCACCTCAAGTGTTTGCACATCTGACATCACTAAAGAAAGTAACACTGACAGGAATCTGAGTATGTGATGTTTAGTGAATGTTTGTAGGTTGCATTGGTGTCTCCTTCAATTATCTCCTGGGTTCATTCTCATTGTCCTAGACCTTTGATATCATTGATCATGATGATATCCTTTTGGACCACATTGAAAGCTGGGTGGGAATCGATAACAGTGGCTCAGACATACAGTTTCTATATTTTGCTGACTCCAGGTCAACTTCACTGTGGGGCAGCACAAGGCTTGATACTTGGTCCAGTAACTTTTCAGCCCACCACATCATACTGTACATAGACACAATATCGGCTTTCACTTTGACTCCCTGACTGTCCCTGAGTGGCCCAGCCAAACCCCAGAGAGCGCCTCAGGAGAGAGTGAAGATGTTCACAGACACTTTCCATCTGATCTGACAGATCCTGAGAGGACATGCAGGAAGAGGAATAATTGCACAAATCCAGATAAGCAAAGCTTGTAGAGACTTGCCTAAGAAGTCTGAAGCTGTAACTGCTGCCACAAGGACTTCTACAAAGTCCTGAATGGGAAATTTCAGTTTCTGATTTTCAATACATTTTCAAAAAAATGTCTAAAAACATATCTTCACTTTGTCATTGTGGGTTACTGAATATAGATTAATGTTCTATTTTATCATTTAAAATTAAATCTACAACACAATAAAGGATCAAAAGGAAACATCTGCTACTGCAAATTTTGGCAAGACTGAAATACTGATCACTGGTCAAGATGTGCAAACACCCACATCTCTCATTGTACTTCTCGGTATCTCAACAACCACAGGAATCTTGGTGTCACTGTTGATTGCAAATCAATGTTTGTTTGTTTTTTTACAAGATTGTATCATTCCTGTCTTCTTAAAATCTGGAACCTTCATTAAATCCCTGCTCTCTGGCCTCAGGTCATCCAAAACTCAGCTGCTAGGATCTGAACTGGTGGTAAGAAACATGATCACACTGCACTGAGCCTGGCTACCTGTTCAAACTGATAAACAATTTCTCTGCATACTTTTAACACCAACCAATGTCCTGCCCAAAGTTGTATTTCTGTCCTTTGCTGCCTTATGTCTGCGCCCACTCTGAGCTCCTCAGAGGCCTCTCTTCGAGGTGCAGACATAAAGGGGACGATCAGTGAAATGACTTGGGCTGAAAATCCAGCTTCATCTTTGAAATCTCTTAAAAACCCATTGATATTAAGTTCATGCCTCAGAGAGCGATTCCAGAGGGAAATGTTTTAGATTTCAATACTTAAAGCAACAACATTCCCAGGTCTTAATGATTCCATTAATTTTATTCCATGGTTGTGGAAGTAATATACAGTCACTGAGCACTTTATTAGGTACACTGTACAAGTGAATGCAATCCAGTACAACATCCCTGCCATAACATGTTTTTATGAAGCTCACAAAGTTTCAGTTTTTGGTGAAGTTGTTCAAAATGTATGAATCTGATTATGTTCATTATTGAGGTAATGGCTTAAAATGGTGTTGTACTGGACTGCATTATATTCAGAGGTGTTCCTAATATTCTGAACCCCTGACATATGTAAATAAAGAGGACCAAAAAAAGGAGCGACCACTGAATACAATTTTCACTTTTTACACTTTTTCACTACGTTTTGAAAAGTTCTATTATTAATCACAGTGAGATTCAGCATAATCAACATGATCACTTAACTCCTGTGTGATCAGGCATCAACAAAATCTAATCAAATAATTTACTGGAATAAATGAATATCATCATTACATAAAACTACTTAAAATCACTGGTGGTGCTGCCGTCGTTCAGGGCTGAAGGTAACACAACACCTCTCATAATGAAACACAGAAGACAGACATGGTATAGCAACACAAGGACATCGAGCGACGACATGTTAAACACACTGTGGTATGGCTTATTCAGATTACATTCACCTTTTTGCATTAGAGGAACAATAAGCTTAAAAAAATAAGAAAAAAAGAGTGTTATTCAAGCAGTAAAAAAACAAAGATATCACATGAGGCAAAACAATATTAAAGCTACAGTATGTAACTTTTTCAAATATTTTTGTTACAGAAATATGCTCTAAAACTTGTCTTAAGCCTCCTGTGACCCAGACTCAGTGAACAGCACTGGCAGCAGTGCAGAGACATTAGCTTCTAAAGAGCGAGAGTCACCTCTCAAAGCATAAACAATTGAACATTTTCTGACTGGTTAATCAGTCGGTTTTGTCGCAGTCCCATTTCTTGTAATTTCATAATGACAGATATCTGAAAAGCTGGATGGAGCGATTTGGAGTTTCATTCTCGTGCTACCTTAAGTTACATACTGTAGCCTTAAGCTCAAATCGTACTAAACTGAAATAATACATTAAGTGGAATGAAAAACGTGAGGTTGGCATTAACAGTAAAAAGCACTTGACTTAAAACCAAAATCTGTTCGTAGCAGGAAGGACAGCGGCCAAGACCCGACAGTTTTTGACCTTTCACATTAAATCTCTGACCATGCAGCCACAAGTACAGTTACCATCCTGGATGACTGACACCACAGAATTAGGAACAGTAAAATCTGAAATATTATCCGAGATGCTTCTTCTGTCTGATGTGACAGAACTTTAAAGATTCTCCAGTACACACCAAACAGAAAATGTGTTTGGACTCAACAGAGTGATCGTAATCCACATCTGTCCTAAAGTAATAAATACACAGCAGATGAGTTTTGTTCACATTGCACATCCAGCAAAAATGAGAAAAAGACAAGTAACAGCTTTAAATCAAGTGTCAAACTTCTGCTTTTGATGGCACAGAACTTTTCCTATAACAAAATCTACACAAGCAACATTTCCTCAAACTGTCCAAGTCAGAGCACCAAGTCTTGTCCAAGTCGGTTCCACCAAATCTAACAAAAACATAAATATTACCAATACAGTGATTTACCCTGGCACAAGACAGTCCCATGCTGACACCACAACACTCACACAACTTTAAGACAGCAGTGAGATTCTGTACATTTAGTAGCTTTTAAATGTTCCTCGGCATGTGCGTAATATGCATGATAACACTAACTAGCAATGAATATTGATAGGTTTTGCTGTAGCTGGCCCCACGTGGGTGAGTGTGTGTGTAATAATGTTATTTCTCTGGACATGCAATATGAGGTGGAGCTGACTGGATCTAATTCACACAGCAAAGACATGTCCTCATGCATCACAA
>NW_018128363.1:69292-79423 GCF_001952655.1 Monopterus albus
CACATTCTCAGAAGCCAAATAGACTCAGCTAAAATCCAACATTGTGATTTGGATCAAAACAAACATTCATTCATTACTGCAGGAATGTGAGTTAAAATTCATTCATAAAAGAGGAACCTGAAAGTGCAAACACTAAAACATAAACACCTTTCAGGAAGGTTTTGGCCTTTGGGAGCTATGTGATGGTTTTCAGAGAACGAGGCGTGTTACAAGACCAGCTGTGACGAGCCTGTGTGGTGCTAATAAGGTTTCATGGACAGATTGCTGAGATGATATCATAGCTGACAAACTGCTCAGTGACTGGTGTTAACACAGAGCTGTGATTTAACCTGTTAGTGAGCGGCTGAGGTCGGAGCAGCACTGACGACGCACAAACAGACACGGTGAACGAGCTTTGTAAGATGCGTCTGTGTTGTGAGTGCGTGCTGGGTGGGGGGCTGACCTCAAACAAAGCCAGCACAGGCTACAATTCTTTTTCTGTGGGGGCGAAAAAACACACAAATGGCTCAAAGGACAGTGAGCGGAGCTGACCTTTGTCTGCTCTGTTATGTGTATATTTGTGAGTGTCAACATGCACACACACCACCCACTGACATTCACAACTCGCTGTGTCCTATTCCCCCATAGACAGAGTAAAGAGCAGGAGCAGGCGTACAGACAGCAAGGCAAAGAGAGATTATAGAGATAAAACAATAACCAGTGCAGAGATAGTCCTGAAACTAAAAGTATTTTAGACCTTAAGAAGTTCTCCTGTGGTCCCTGACAAACCAAAGGGTCAGAAATTAGTTTTGTGCAGGAATCCTCCTCCCAGCAGAGTGTTAGATTTTGTATAAAATGCTGGTGGTGAAGTTAAAACTAAAACAAGGTGCTGCTGCACTGCTCCTGGCTGTGGGCTGCAGGTACTGCTGAGTGATGAGCTGGCTGAGGTAGAGCAGTATCTGGCTGTCATCCTCACCCAGCCCCAGCTGCTCCTGCAGGAAGCAGCGGCGTCGGCCCTCCACGGCCTCGGGCCCCTCTGAAGAGCTGACCGGTAGGTGGAGGTGGTGGGTGAAGGTAAACAGGAAGGCCCTGGCTGCCAGGCGACAGAGCGTGCCCTGAATGTGAAGGAAATAGGTGGAACCACGGCGAATGTAGGTGCGGTGGTCAGCGACGTTGGCAAGTAGCTGGCCACGATACGGCTGGCATCGTAGGGTCCTCTGGTCGACATCCAGGATGGAGATGTAGCGACTGTAGCGGGATAGGGAGTAAAGCATGCTGGCACCCAGAGGGGACGTCACTCTGGGGGGGAAGAAAGGCAGACAGTGCCATGGGAGACCGCTGTGTTAGAGAGGTGCTGATTCAACTGTATGAACATAAGTTTGTGCTCCTGGTGCATTGTTTTGTGTTATATGGATGTGTTTCTAGTATTTTGTCCACACCATTTACTTATATCAGTGAGGCTAAACTAAGTGACAGGTACACCTCTGTGTATAGTGCTCAGGTGATCACAAGTTGATACAAACTACATGGAGGAAAGCATCATTTTCAAACATCACATTCATGGAGACTCAGGGGTTCTGTGAGCACCGAGTTCAGGGTTTTACTAAATCTATTTTATTGACATCATCTGTCTTCTCTTTGCTCATTCTGCTACAAATCTTTCCTGAGTGTTGGCTAAATGCCTAAAATGAAGATGCAAACTGGAGCTTCTCCACTCCATCCATACCTTTGCAATCCAATGAGTTTCCACCTCTGCAGGTCAGCAAGGGTGACAGGGCAGGACAGCCAGGTTTGAACCCTCTCTCCACACCTGCCAGGACCTGGCACAAAGAGGGCCAGGGCAGCAACCAGTCGGCGGACTCTCCCCTCATCAACCCCGAGCACCACTAGAGTTCTGCCGCTCAGCAGGCACCACAGAGCTTGCATGGCAAATGGGTATTGTCTCACAAACTTCAGGGCTCCTTGTCCAGCCTTCTTCCTATGACGGAGGGTCACCACCCCCCCGTAGCCGAGAGGTGATGCAGCCCGATCAGATCCTGTAGAGGCACTGATGGTGCAATCTGACCCATCCTCCACTGATATACAGGAGACTGCATCCCCCAGCAGCCCCACAGGCAGCACCAGCCCAGTTGCAGGGCTCTCTGAGCATGGAGAACCCACAGCATAGTCATCCTGGATTGGAAGAAGGGCATGGGGCTCCTGGTTGACCACCAGGGTTTGAAAGGGTCCTGGCTGAGAGCTTTGTCCCAGATTGGGCACTGCCTCTGGGGAAGAAGCCTCATAAAAGAAACCCTCCTGGGACATACAGCATGCTGTGTCTATTGGAACCAGCAAGTCAGAATCCATCTCACAAGCCCCGTCAGTTACTCCTTCACAATCATCCTCCCTGCTGGCCTCCAGCTCAGACACCACCTCCAGCAAAGACACAGGTGTCTGGTCTCCCCCGTTGTCACCGTCATCCTCCCCTCCAGTGGTCTCCAGCTCTTCACTGCTGCTCTCCCTCTCCAGGTCAGTGTTATGGTCAGAGGTCAGGTCAGAATCTGACTTCAAACCAGTCACACACTGCTGCATCTGTGCCTGAGCCATCTCGCTCTTATCGCTGCTAAAGCTTCCTTTGGTCTCCTCTGAGCTCTCCTGGGTCCCCAGAGTCTGGTCTGAGGGGGAGGACTCCAGGTGGTGCTCCCCAAGCCCAAGCTCACTCTCATGAATAGAGGCTGGGTCTAGAGGATCTGGAGGCTCTAGCGCCTCTAGCTCTAGAGGTTCTGGTCCTAGGACAATAGGAGGCGGATTTAAGCGTGTATAGTTGTCTGCAGCATGGTTCACAGCACAGAATGGTCTCAGTGGTCCCCCTTCTTCCTCCTCATCACCTAGGTCCTCCTCA
Organism: Monopterus albus; assembly: GCF_001952655.1. Lineage (NCBI taxonomy): Eukaryota > Metazoa > Chordata > Actinopteri > Synbranchiformes > Synbranchidae > Monopterus > Monopterus albus. The sequence goes on from NW_018128363.1 coordinate 72,153, forward strand.
AACAGGAAGTTGGTAACTTTCATCTTCCTGCGCAGAGCCCTGTCTAGACGTCGTGTGTGCAGATAACACCGGTCACCTCGGAAACTCCTCTCCGTCTCCTTCAGGAGCTCCACAGTGGCCTCGTAGAAGGTCTCGTCACACAGCTCCTGGAGGCTCTTCAGGCGCTTGTCAAAGCACTTGGCAGACTTAGCTTTGATCAGCTGTGGCGTGTAGGACACCCTGCGTTTAGTGCCCTCATCTTCCTCCTCCTCCATTTCATCACCTCCTTCATCATCAATCTTACCCTGCCCTCCCTCTCCTTTCCCCCCTTGTTCAGTGTAACTGAAGGGGGTGGCAAGCTTGGCGTATCTCTCCAACAGCTCCTCACACTCGCTCAAGCACTCGGTCATGCATTTCTGGCAAGTGGCAGCATGAGGATCCCGGCGTGGACGGTGATGGTAGGAGCTGATCTGTCTCAGCAGGTCTCTGTGTTCATAAATGCTCTTTTCCACATTTGCAAGCTCATTGGCCTTCTCTACAGCATAAGCAGAGTACATGCGCTGAAGCCCCGCCTCTCTCTGCCGGCCCTCCTCCCTCTGCAGCACAGAGTGAGTGTACCTGAGGGGTACAAGGCAAAGTTCATACAGGAAAACACAATTTATGTCAAGAAGAGCATCAAAGTGAGAGTGAGAAACACAAGAAACACTGAAAACCTGCAGCCTCTGACATCATGAACTATCAAGGCTGGGGGTCATAAGCCACTTATTCATTTGCCCTAAGAACATCTGTCTCCATCATCAGGTCACACTGTTTTGGTTTATGTCCAAATAATCAATCTGGGGAACACACGCACATCTTCCCAGGTAACAAAAATTCTCTCATCACTCTCGACTGCTTCCTTTTAAAAGCTCCTTCTCTATTGTACCACTACTGTACCTTCTTCATCAGGTACAGAGGCTTCAAATTAACTCATGTCAGGAACAGTCAAATTCAACCAGAGAATTAATACACATTTCCAAGCAGGACTTAATAAAATGTGTCAAATTATCCTGAATGCCAGCATTAGGTACGCAATTCAAGAGCAATACATCAACAAAATATTATATAAATACACAAAAACATTACAACCTGTTGGTAGTATTTTCAATTTTCCAAATAATTTGATGCCTCTGTACATGATGATGAGCCAGTGTGAGTCAAAGTGGTGTACTTTGTCTAGATGTAACTAAGATTTTTAAAAGTAAGTCCCTGTGGAACACATTATGACCAAACCGCCCTCAGCTATACTCTGTATTTTGTGCTAATTAGCAAACATGCTAACATGACAGTGAAACTAAGAGACACTACACCATTAGCACTGTTACTGTAAGAATGTTAGCACTTAGCTCCAACTTTGCCAAAGTAAAACCTCATAGAGATGCTACCGTGACTGTAGATGCTATGTCTTGTTGAACTGGATGGCACGAGGCAAATTCTCCAAAGTCAAGAAGCTCCGAGTCTGACTGACTCATGAACTGTGCACCATCATATTACAATATCGACTGAGGGGAGTCCTGAGTTATTAGGTTTAGAAATACATTTTAGAAAACTGAGAGTGATCATGTGTCAAAATTTAATTTAAGAACTTTATTATTTTGGTTTATAATGTGCTCACGTGCTGTGTATTCCTAAATGAAATTATGTTTAACACAAACTAATTAACACTAAGAAACACTGGAGTCTGTATAATAATAATACACTGGTATTATTCCAGTGTAGGAGCAATGGTTGGTCTCTGGGTGTCTGGCAGCTTATAGATGCCATGTATAGTCTAATGGGAACTTCCCAGAGGACAGCAGGGTTGAGGTGTCTATAAGGAGCCAAGAGCACATTTTTCCTACTGTTTACCTAAATTGATTACAGAAAAGGCTTCATAATGAAATATCATATTTGTATAAAGATCTGGATTTAACCCCTTGTGTGAGACAGCAGGTAAAGGGTTGCACTGAAGGTCTTACTCCAAATCCTGAAGCTTCCTCTGGAGCTCCTTGGCAAAAGCCCTCCTGTTCCCAGCCTTCAGACACTCAGAGGCCTGCGAGAAGCGGAGGGACAGCTCCTGAAACTGCAGCATGATTTTCTTCTCATCTGCTGAGACATAGGCCATGCAGAATGGTCGCACAAAGCCCCTCGCCTCCAGGTCGTAAAGTGTAAGGTGATGGACATAGGCGAACGCCCCCTCCTTTGAGTCACCCAGCACCACCCTCGAGTCCTCCACAAAGCTGAGCCTCGGGTATCCACTGCCAGGTGGATGCCCCACAAAGGAGGCCTGGTAGTCCACCGACATGATGCGCAGGGAGAAGTAGTTGAGGTCGAAGGTGCCACAGACTTTGGGGTTATCAGGGATGGTGAGGAGAGGCTGAGGGCCCACCTGCTCAGAGAACTCAGAGATGAGGATGAAGTCTTTGGTGAACTTGGCATAGGAGGTTTTGGCCCAGGGGTTGGAGTCAGCCAGTGGATGGAGAGGGATGGAGAACTCCTCGGGGAGCGCCAACGAGTCAGAATTTGTCTGGCTATACTCATCCTCTTTAGTGAAAGCCACCACGTCAGGCGAGCCTATCATAGTGTTGTCGTCAACCAAGGCATAAGAAACACACAGTGCAGCACCATTCACGGTCATAAACTGTAAAGTACTGTCAGAATGACCATTCTGCTCTCACACTGTCCAGGCAGTGCCTTAGTTAGTGAGGTTAAAGGACTGTGGAGCCCAGAGAGGGAGAGGAAAAACAGAAAAATACAACTGCTCTATAATTTAAAAGGGGGCCTCAGAACAGAGTGGGCCCAAAAACCAGCTGTGCCCCTGCAGGAGCCAGTCCCCACCACATGGGTTTTGATCAAATTAAATAAAATATTAAATAAAACACCTCAGTGGAAATACAAGTCTGACTCTTTGCTAACAAAAGCAATTATCTTGCGCCAGTCACTGGGTCCGTGGAGGCAACAGACCATTCATGTTGTACAGAGAGAAAATATCACGCAGCTTCTCGACTCCTCCTCCTTCTCATGTCTCCGTACGTCGTGTCCATCACGTTTCTATGTTCTGGGCTGATATGCAGGACGACAAAAACAACGATGACAGACGAAAGCGCTCGGACTAATGCTCGTATCCAGAGAGAGACGCCATGTTTACCCAGCTGGTTGTAGTCTTGTCATGTGACCAATGCGCCAGCCCCTCCGGAGGAAATAGACCCACGAACAGAAACTCCACATATTTTGTCCATGATGTCTATAATTTGAAATGATCAAAAAGTTTCATTAGCCCTCAAAGTCACGAATTCGTGGTCATATTTACATTTCAGGGGATAGTTGTCACACAAGTGTTTATGTTTGCAGCAGAGCTAGATTTAAAAAATAGAATCGGTTCCTCATTCCAAACGACTCGGACGTTATTTCCCGGATTTGGGGTTTGTTGTTGACTGTTACATTTACAGCACTAATATTGGTGCTATTTATGGTTAGTTTTTGGTTGTATGTCGTGTATTTTGTCTTTTAAAATCTTGGGACTATGTTGGAAGTTGTTTTCAGTGTAACACGTTATCCCGGATTTATCTGAGCATTTGAATATATACTGAAAGTTCTCAATAAATCAAAAACAGTTTATAAACTCAAAGATCTCTGGCTAAAACACCTGTCTCAGATTATTGGCTCTGGTTCACCTGTACTTAGCCCAGTTATTGTGCCAGACTTTAGGTTACAGCTTCCTAAAATATGATAAACTACAACACAAAGGCGTTTTCATATTTCTGTCCTTGCGCCCTTCTTCTCAATACAGAAATTCTGTCTTACAATTCTTTTCAAAGGAAACTGTTTGCTTGTTACGAACAAAGTATTTGCATTTCCCTGTTGCTCCGAAAGCCAAAGAGCTTCATTTTAAAACCTTGAATGGTATATATCATCCAGTGCTTTGTTGAGACATCGATTTGGTATTGAATCCAATAACTGTGTATTTTGTGACGGAGATGAAAATGCAGAACATCTTTTTTTTTCCAATGTACGTTTGTGAAGAACTTCTGGCATGAGATTTTTGTTTGGCTCCAATCAAAGATTCACCTCCTAAATGACTTCACCCAAAAAGACATTATTTATGGACTCCTGATGGACAATGCCAACGCTGACTTTCTGATCAACAACATCATCATTTTTGGGAAATTTCATATACATAAAGCTAAGTATATGAAAATTGTACCTCGTTTCTGTATATTTCTCAATGAGTTTCTTGTTTTTGTCAAAGCCCTAAGTCTAATGAAAACCAAAAACGCTAATACCAAAGCCCTAATTTTTTTAACATGACTTTTCACTTTTAATTTAATTTTATTTATTATTATCTATTATTATTATTATTATTTTGAAATATAGGCTACTGAGTCGAAGAACACTGTTTAAAATGTAAAATGTAAGGTTCCTCAAGATTTCCAAAACGCCAAATTCCCAGAAATATTAAAACAGCATAATGCAAATTCAAATATAGGATGGATTTTCTGCTTAATGTTGATATAATATGACATTATTTTTATCAATATTATCAGAATGGAAAATGTATTAATAGTGATACTATAATAATACATTATATTGATATATACATGTCACTTTGAATGATCTCTTTTTATTATTATTATAAATATATTTTATTTAGGCTTTTAGAACGCTCAAGGATTTTACGACATTATTACGACCTTCATACGGCAGCGTTTGACCGGCGAGCGCGGAATTTGTAAACACAGCTCCCGGTCACATTGTAAAGATTGATGTAGCTCTTTGAGAAGTTTTAATAATCAGTTTTTCGTGGCTTAGCATTATTTTACACCATCTAATTTGCCCGCTGTGAAGTTAGTCGACCGCTTTTAGCCCTTTTCAAAAGTTTTAAATGGTGGATATTGTAGCTTTAGTTAGCTATCTCAGCTAACATGCTAACACAGTGGAGAGCCAGCAGAAGTGGGTCTGCCCGGAGGACCGGCTACCTCGCGTGAGGGCGGCCAGGCATGTTAGTAGTGCGCCTCATCGGGGGATCCTTGCCTCGATCGGGACTACAGCAGCGGGGTTTCTGTGCGGCGCTGAGTGTCCGGTGTCCGGAGGCACCGCGGCAGGAAGACATGATCCGGAACCGGGCTCAGATTAAGCGGGTCCTCTGCGTAGCCGAGAAGAACGATGCAGCCAAAGGCATCTCAGGGATCATGTCCAACGGCAGAGCCCGGAGGGTTAGTCATGGCACTCCAGTTAATCTCCAGCAGATAATGTTATTAGTGGCTATTAGTGTTATTATTAGCTGGGTCGACGGAAGGATTTTCATCTTATCTCTGTTTTCAGTTTTGTAAATTACATAAAATATCTTTGTTATTTTGACTGTTTCTCAGACGAAACAAGCAATATGAATCTCAGAATCGGCTTTATGTGTGTCGGACACACGAGGAATTTGACTCTGGTACATCGGCTCTCAATGTGTATGTTCATATCCAAAGGGCAAGTAAACAGTAAACCAACATAAGGCTAGTACAACAAAATGTTCCTGGAGTAACAAGTAGCTACCATGGAATAAACAGTACATCTCTGATGGCAGACGAATTGTGTCAGGACATGTTATCACCAAACACCTTCTATCCTTAGACCCAAGATTATGTAATATAATCAAAACACAAACTCTTGGAAGGGAACAGCAACAAGAACACCTGAAAACATCACACAAGCCAACACACCTGCACACAATCTACAGCCACAAATTCCCTAGATTTTTGTATTTCTTGTTGGTTACTCCAGAACTGACTGTCTTCTTTTCCATTTCAGAGAGAGGGAATGTCAAAGTTCAATAAAATCTATGAGTATGAATACAATCTCTTTGGCCAGGTAAGTGGATGCACTGAACAATTGATATACAATATACACATGTGCGCTTGTATGTCTATTCAGTCATGTTGTCTCTGCTCCAGAATGTGACAGTAACAATGACGTCAGTGTCCGGCCATTTACTGGCGCTGGAGTTTAAAGCACCATTTCAGAAATGGTAAGTTAGTTAATGGTAAGTTAAACATTTTGTTCATACATTCAGCCTCACACTGTTTCATAACAGCTGATTGCATTTGTGTGTGTTCTCTCACAGGCACAGTTGCAATCCCGTGTTGTTATTTGATGCTGAGGTAGCGAAGTACTGTCCAGACAACATGGTACAAATCAAGGTGTGCTCATTGACCATCGTGCTTGTGTGTCAGTTAACTTGTGGGATCTATCACTGTTCGGCAACATTGTCTTTGCAATAATGTTGAATTGTTATTAATCGGAGTAGCCAGGATCATTTTAAAGCCTAGACCAGGATTTGCTCAGAACCCACTTTCATTTTTTTTTCCTCAAATAAAAACATGATTTGGTATGTGTATAAAACTGGGACAAACTACACCAGTAGGCCCTGATGAAGTCTTTTCATCTCTTGGTAGTAGGAAGTCACCACTTCTCTTCTTCTTTTCTCACTTTGTCTTCATCTTTTCCTTTAGAGGACACTAGAGAAAGAGGCGAGGCAGTGCCAGGCATTAGTCATCTGGACTGATTGTGACAGAGAGGGAGAAAACATTGGCTTTGAAATCATAGATGTCTGCAAAGCAGGTACGATATATATACAGTCAGGGAAAAATGATTTGAACCCCAGCTGATTTTGTAAGTTTGCCCAATAACAAAGAAATGATCAGTCTACAATTTCAATGGTAGGTTCATTTGAACAGTGAGAGACACAACAATAACAAAAAAATCCAGAAAAATGCATTACAAAAAAAGTTATAAAGTAATTTGCATTTTCATGAATGAAATAAGTATTTGATCCCCTATCAGTCAGCAAGATCTCTGGCTCCCAGGTGTATTTTATACAGGTAACGAGCTGACATTGGGAGCCCTCTCAGCTCGTTACCTGTATAAAAGAGACCTGTCCACAGAAGCAATCAATCAATCCAGATTCCAAACTCTTCACCACGACCAAAGAACTTTCCAAGGATGTCAGGGACAAGATTGTGGACCTACACAAGGCTGGAATGGGCTACAAGACCATCGCCAAGCACCTGGGTGAGAAGGTGACAACAGTTGGTGCGATTATTCGCAACTGGAAGAAACATAAATTAACTGCCATTCTCCCTTGGTCTGGAGCTCCATGCAAGATCTCACCTCGTGGAGTTTCAATCATAATGAGAACGGTGTGGAATCAGCCCAGAACTACTCAGGAGGAACTTGTCAATGATCTCAAGGCAGCTGGGACCATAGTCACCAAAAAAACTGTTGGTAAC
>NW_018128363.1:80068-104470 GCF_001952655.1 Monopterus albus
GGGATCAAATACTTATTTCATTCATGAAAATGCAAATTAATGTATAACTTTTTTGTAATGCATTTTTCTGGATTTTTTTGTTATTGTTGTGTCTCTCACTGTTCAAATAAACCTACCATTGACATTGTAGACTGATCATTTCTTTGTTAGTGGGCAAACTTACAAAATCAGCTGGGGTTCAAATCATTTTTTCCCTGACTGTATACTGACTGTGTATGTGTGTTATATTTGTTGTGTATATCTGTCTCTTGTTTTCTACGGGCAGGATTTACCCATGTTTCTCTTACTGTGTGAGGCCAAAGAATAGCAGGGTTTGTGCATGTTTGTCCTCAGATAGCGCCTGATAATAGTGTGTGTCTTTTTTAGTGAAGCCCAATTTACAAGTTTTTCGGGCAAAGTTTTCTGAGATCACCCCGAACTCCATTCGGCGAGCCTGCGAGACTCTAACGGAGCCGGATTTGAACATCAGTGATGCCGTTGATGTCCGTCAGGAGCTCGACCTGCGCATAGGTGAGGTAGCACGCTCTCCAGTGCTCATCTAAAACTGTACTTTCAGGATTATGAGATGCCCCAACAGGGAATGGTTCAGACAGAGTGATCACAATTTTGCATCTTGAACTTGAGTGTGGTTTAATGTCACTTTACCCATAGTGGCACAGTTTATCTGAAAATATGTCACAGAATGAAAATCCCTTTAGGTTTTTAATACGATCTCGTGTTCTCTCCTGTGTTCATCCTCTGCAGGTGCATCCTTCACTCGGTTTCAGACGCTCCGCCTGCAGAAGATCTTTCCAGCGGCTCTGGCCAATCAGCTGATCTCATACGGCAGCTGTCAGTTTCCCACTTTGGGCTTTGTGGTGGAGCTGTTCAAAGCCATCCAGGCTTTCATTCCTGAGACTTTCTATAAGATCAAAGGTACAACTCATCACACAAATCCAGGTGAGATGCAAGTATAGAGGTTTTACACTAGTATTCCACTGATCCTGTCTGTCTTTTTCTCAGTGGTGCACGAGGGCGAGGACGGCACTGTGGAGTTCAGCTGGAAAAGAAACCGTCTTTTCAACCACACTGCTTGCCTGGTGCTGTACCAGATCTGCATGGAGGTGAGCGTCTGTTTGTATGTGTATGTTTTATAGATTTGTGTTAATATGAATCTTTGCATTGTTGTGTCATGTGCGCTTTTCGATAGTTATAATGAATTAAATCAGGCTGTGTACCATCTAAATTTCTTAAGACCTAATGATTTATTCATTTTATTATGTTATATATTTTGTCACCAGGCTTTGTCGAGTTTCTTAGTTATGTTATCAACAGTGCTTTTAGTTTTTTTACTGGTCTTATCTGCTTCCTAGTCTCTCGTTTGTGTTATAGTTTCTTCTTATGTTGGCTTATGACAAACACAAGGTCGACTGTGTCTCTAGAAAACTCCTCAGTGTTTGGGGTCAAACACGACGTCATTGACTTATTTGATTAGAATTGAAGCATTCAGTGCATAAAATATGTCATCTTAAAACATTTTTTAGAATAAACTCTGCTCTGCACTAAATAAATCATTTCAAAATAATCCACAAACTTTTCAACTATTTAACCATTTCATCAGATCTTCTAACTAGAAGCTCAGTAACAGTCGTATTCTAACGTCAGCCTTACTAGCTTGCTAATAACATATTAGAAGAGTTGGATCTCTGCGATCGACGGTGCTAAAAAAGACAAACACGTAGAGGACGAGCTGTTCACAGACGGTTCGTCGTCATGTGTTTGTGTGTGTGAGAGAGAGAGAGAGGAATAGAGCGGGCACAGAGGGACCGAGGGAACACGTGCACGACACACAGCACTACACTGAAATAAGATTTAACCTACATATTTTAAATGGATATGTGAGGGTCAGTGTTGATATTGTGGCGGCCCACCACACATTAGTCAACGTAAGGGAAACGCGGTATTGTATCTGTAACATCACAAAGTATGACAGCAGTACTGTAATGAAGTCTGATAATAACACACACGTTGTGTATTTACAATGTCAGAGTGTGACTATATTTTCTTGTTCTTTTAATATTTATGTCTGCCGCTCCCACCGCGGCGTGTTTTTGTTTTAGCCCCTGTGTGGCCTCAGTTACTGCTGACGGGATGGAGGTTTTGTCTGAATCTGTGACTGTTGTACAAATAACATTCACACTTGTAGTTTGCCAAGATGCTCACAGCTGATGAGCATGTAATTATCACTTAGCTAGTTTTCACTGTTTTGCACAGAGCAAGATGTGAATATCAGGAGCCAAACTCAGGTCAGACAAACACAAACACTGCACGTCCCTGTACAGCAGCGCTCCCTCAAAACTGAACTTGTCTACTTCCTTTGGGTTTGTGAGTGATACATAGTGGTAAAAAGGCAAATAAATCTGATTGACAAGCGCTGTGACACTGTAATAGATATAAATAAGTAAATAAAGTCACAGTTGAATTATTGTCTATCACATCACACATGCTTAAAGCACTGCTAGTCGTCCCAAACCACTTAAAGGCTTAAGCAGGTGACCATCACAAGTTAGCAGCCTAGATTTGTTTATGTAGTGATGCTGCTGATCGGATCTGTCTTTACATGTATGTATTTGTTAGATAAGGCCAATTTGCATCCATGAATAAAACACTGCAAGCTACCAAAGTCTTCTTCCACTGCTAAATAGGTTGAAAATATTCCTGCATCCCAAAATCGATCTGGATTCTGTGGCGTCCAGGGAGACATGTGTACCGTACATTATAACTGAAGTACATGCCCCAGCTACACATTTGGTTGTCAAAGCCCTCTCTCTTTTGTGTTTCCTGTATTTTTGTTGCAATTGAAGATAAAATTGCAAAAATAACATCTTAAAAAGGAAATAAAAATGCTAACTTTAGCTTTTGCATAACAGGTACAAAATGTATTCACAGTGAAATGCAGCAGAGCAACACGAGGGAGTGAGCTCCTCTTAACAACATATTAATGTGATTATCCATGAGTTTAGTTATTGAATATAAATGCAAAATACACTGAGAGTTGATGTTCCCCACCTAGAAAGGCACCATGGAGTTGTAGATTTGTGTGTGTGCCTCTACTCGCTGGTGTATTAAGTGCACCCACACACATGTAACCTCTCCCCCTCCTGCAGCTGATAGCTCACGAGGTCACAGCACAAAATTTGAATGCTTGAATAAAATGGGCTAAAAGCCGTCATGTAAAAAGGTGCACACGAGAATATTATCTCATTCATTTCCAGGATCCCATAGCAACAGTCACCTCAGTAACCAGCAAACCCAAGAGCAAGTGGAGACCGCTGCCTTTGGACACCGTGGTAAGAATATGAAGTTAGACAGACACACACATACAGGATACAGCTGGACTGCGTTCCCCCCCGGTGCAACATCAGGTGTAGGGTGTTTGACCCTCAGGTTAGATGGACTACACTGAAAATACAGGCTCCAGAGTTCAAACTCAGTGCAACAAAAGTCAGATGATCTGATTTACCAGTTGCATGTGAGACTTCATAAAGGTGAGAGAGCATGAGTAGCTACTGGATATGAGCTGAAACACAGTGGTGAGGAGGGCCAGGAAGACAGAAGGAGCAGTGGCCGTCCTTGAAAAGGATGCCACACGGTTTGCTGTTTACACAACCTCGTTTTGTGAAACAGACTAAGTGATTCTCACTCGGCACAAGGATTATCTGGGGAAACTGGTGCTTGTAGTGTGATGGATGTTGTGTGAAGTTAACCTCTACACACGACATCCAACATAAAATCAGAATGAAACTTTGCCAAAGAACATAGAAAGAAGTGTGGTGAATATTTCCAGCACATTCTTTGGTCAGAAGAAACCAAAATAAATTTGTTGTTGTACTGAGTTTAGTCGTTGTTGGTTCTTAAAAATGGACCTTTATTCATAGTTTAGCTAGTTAATTAGTTGACCACAACAAATAAAACTGTCATAAATGGACATTTTAGTCATTTTGACAAGGGCTGACCACTTTGGTTTGTATATATGCTGCATATTAAAGACATTTATTTTTGGTGTAAAGTGGATAGAACTGTCCTGTAGCATAGCAGATAGACTATGTCGGCTTCAGTGTTGCTGTTTTTATAAACAGTCCTTCTCTTTATCTGACCCAACAGGAACTGGAGAAACTGGCCTCTCGGAAGTTACGAATAAGCGCCAAAGAGACCATGAAAATCGCAGAGAAACTCTATACCCAGGGGTAAGTGTGTGCGGTTTAGGAAAAGCAGCATATGAATATAAATCTCTATAAACCTTTGATATTTTTGAGCTTCCATCTGAACTCGTTTCAGTCGGACAGCTGGCTTGAAGCCACCTTATTTCAGGCTTTGTGGTGTCAGTGAAATGGTCAAATGTATTTTTTGTTTACCAGATTGTTGAACCACCTCAAAGACATTCCTATTTTTGTACATGAGAAGGCGCCATCTGGCAGTTCAGGCGTCTCATGGATGAGTTTACCAGCAGTGTCATAGTTCCAAAGCAGTTCCTCTGAGTTCTTCTTGTAATTATGTGTGGTATCGTTCTGTTCAGGTTTATCAGCTACCCCCGCACAGAGACAAACATTTTCCCCGCAACTCTGGTTCTCGGCCCCCTGGTGGAGCAGCAGACTCAAAGCCCGGTGTGGGGGACGTTTGCCCAGCGGGTGCTCGAGCAGCCTGGGGGTCCCAACCCGCGGCAGGGGAAGAACTCTGACCAAGCCCACCCTCCCATACACCCCACCAAGTACACCGATACACTGCAGGTCTGCAAGACTGGAGCTCAGTTTGAGCACAGTGGACCACTTAGAGCTTTAAATGATCTTTGTGTGTTCTTTCTTTTTACTGTTTGGATCCCAATAAAATACACAACCTGCTGATCGGCTGCATGCCTGTCTGTGCATCACCGGTCCTTTTCACACCCTTCAAGCAGCTGAAAGGATTCACAGATCATCTACAGCAGAAAATTTACACTAGCACAAGATAATTTCACCATTCTTGTAAAGAAGAAGAAGAATGTATGTAGGCACGTTTTAGAAATGTGCCTACATACATTAGAGTTTTTAGAAACACTCACTCACGTGTTTCTTCTATGTCCAGGGCAACGAGGGACGTGTGTATGAGTTCATTGTGCGGCACTTCCTGGCCTGTGTATCCCAGGATGCCTTGGGCCACGAGACAGTGGTGGACATAGACATTGCCCAAGAGGAATTCTCCACGTCAGGACTCATGATCATTGCGAGGAACTACCTGGATGTTTACCCGTATGACAGGTGGAGCGCCAAGGTGAGCTGAGAGCGTGTTGAGATGAGTTGAACAATGTTTTAAGTTCTTGTTACTGTTCTGTAGAAAGGTTTAAGCAATAAGCTTCAGAAAATGGAACAAAAACTAGAAAACCCTGTCTAAATTACATGAAATGTCCTGCTTACCTGGAGTATGTTGTGTGTTCTGGTTGCCTGCTGCCGGTGTGTGATATATCCTAGTACACCCTCTCTTTATGTGCCAGGTGATCCCAGTGTACGAGCAGGGCTCCCATTTCCAGCCCTCTGCTGTTGAGATGGTGGACGGACAGACGAGTCCTCCGCAGCTGCTCACAGAAGCCGACCTCATATCACTGATGGAGAAGCATGGCATTGGTAGAGTACAGACAGGCTTTTAATGTGTGTGTGTGGTGTCGGCCACTCGCAAATATCATAAATGTGTACCTAGAACTTGTTTGTCCAGGAGGAACTGTTTCGTGTCTAATGCAAGCCGAACTGCATGAACCGTGTTTTACAGGCACAGATGCAACCCATGCAGAGCACATTGAGACTATAAAGAGCCGCATGTATGTGGGCCTGACAGCTGACCAGAGGTTTCTCCCCGGAGAGCTCGGCATGGGGCTGGTGGAGGGTACACACACACAGTACACACTGTATCACAATACACTGTAGCCTTGAATGCACAGCATTCCCTGTTTTCCTCATTACTTATTAATTCTAGCATGTGTGTTTGTTTAGGCTACAACTCCATGGGTTATGAGATGTCCAAACCAAACCTGCGTGCTGAACTGGAGGCAGATCTCAAGCTCATATCAGAAGGCAGGAAGGACAAACAGAGTGTGCTGCTGCACCACATCCAGAAATACAAGACTGTCTTCATTGAGTCCGTCAGAAAGGCAAAGAAGTTAGTCACGCCCTACCTCATAATGAGTTTGTGTGTTTCTGACGTACCGTCTGTACCCAAATGAGGAGACTTCTGTTGTTGTCTCAGGTTAGACGAAGCCCTGTCGCCTTATCTGGGTGCAGCTCAGGAGATCACCGAAGCAGAGCAGCAGGACATGGAGATCCCGCTGCCAGTCAGGAAGTGTCCTCACTGTGGGCGGGACATGGTGCTGAAGAAGAAGAGGGAGGGAAACAGGTGAAACGAGACCAAAGATGGAGCTTAAAACCTTTAGTATCACAAGTCATTAGGTGTAGGTGCTCAGTCCTCCTTCAGCTTATGATTATCTCCTCGTCCCCCACAAAAGAGTTAACTACACAAAGCAGTATTCATTTTTAGTTTGACTTTCTTTTTCGGTGTCATAAAACTTATTTGGCAGAAAGTTGACATCTGTGAAATTTATACTGTATTATTCTTAGACATCCATGTTTTCACAGCTTGTAGATAAAAATTCTCAGCAGCCAACTCTGATTTTTATTGAATATACCCACAAGCTCTAGCTTTCATCCCCGGGCCCTGAATACATACATGCACCCTCCACAAAAGTAATACTGAGTAAATATTCGCTGTGATGGATTATCACGTCGAGCTAAGCATGCTCTGGAAAACGTGCTGTAAATAGGCTGCCATAAGATTAAAATAGCTCATTAGCCTCTTGGCTCCCTCTCTGACCCTTTGTGTGCTGTCTCTGCTGTCCTCCCTATTCCTCTGTGTGTCTGTCCCCTGCAGTAAGTACCTGTCCTGTGTGGGTTACCCAGCCTGTAAGACAGTGGTGTGGTTCCCTGACACAGTGCTGGACGTCACCAGAGATGACAGCGTGTGTCCCACCTGTCAGCCATGGCCCATTCACATGTGAGTTTTTACTTTATACTGGATCACCTTTCACCGCTTTCACTTCACAGATCTGGAAACTTTACATTCAAATACTGAACACCATTAGAATTGACGTCCAGCCAAGCAGTCATGCAAATAACAACCTAGTTTCGGAGCTCCCTACACTGACTACCAAACCGCTCCTTGTTGGCCATAGCTTCCCTTCAGCCTAATAACAGGAGTCAGCTGAGCAGCATACTGTGAACAAAAACCCCCTCACAGATGACAACAGTGTTAGCATTAGCCAGCTAGTCTCAGAGGCTCAACAGGTGGAGGAGCATGGGGATTCTAGATATGATGATAAATAACAGAAGCAAAAGCATGAAGGACAACATATCGGACGTGTAAAGGTGGCAGACTTGGGGGGAAGCTAAGTCCCAGGAGGGCTAATCCAGGTATTTGAAAAGGCCCTAAAGATTCACTGTGGCGACCCCTAAACGGGAGAAGCCGAAAGTGACATGGATTTATGACCAAATACCTGCAAAACTAACAACATTCCCATCCTCAGCTGTGCCTCGATCTGTGCGCTGCCCTGAGCTCAAAGCACCGCTGTGCCTTAAGGTGTCCGTATGCTTGAAACCATCTAGTTCACACCTCAGATTGTCGGTGTCAGAAAATAAGTTGTGGCTCCAACACCAGAGAGCAGTGGGTGCATCTGACCTCCATGGAAACACTTCAGCGCAGCCTCACAGAGCTGGCAGTGTGGCTGCAGACTCTGGTCATGTTGAATCACTCTCCTGTGAGTCTGAAAGTGCAATACTAAATAGTGGAAATCCTCCTCCAAGCAAATAACCAGGCAGACAGTGGAGATTAACAGATGACAGTCTATCACAGAGGCTCCTCAGAATGTTTGAACACAGAGGGAGATCAATTTATTTAAACCAGAGCTTTTTACATACACACCCAACAAAGGCTCCTCTGGCAGTTCCAGGTTAACATATTAACCCAATGAAGAACTAATTCAGTCTTTGACATTAGTTTGAATTTCACTGCCCCGCTGGTTTGGTTTTACTGTGCACTGTGTTAGAGATCCTTTGGTTCCACATCGTGTCCTCTCTGGACAGTTCAAACTTAAAGGAACTACACAATACATGCACACATCTTATTATCAGTGGTCACTTCAACCTTTGTTTGCCACGAACACACAGATTACACTTGTGAGATTGCTACAAAGCATGTGTAGGCGCCCTCAGCTGTGTGCGCACGCCAACAAACACAGCCGAAGCTCTCAGTGGCTTCAGCAGCATGAGAAACTTGTCAAAATTCTTGTTTACACAAGTAGGCGTTAACCCCTTGAGCACGTGCCTCAGCTCAATCCAAATATAGGGCGCGCTCGCTAGCAGCGAGCCAAAGTGCTCCACACCAGCATCCGTTACCGTAGCAACCAATCTGGTACAGAGCTCAGAGTTGATCTACAGCACTTACTCAAACAATATCACTCACATGTCAGCTTGTTGACCAAGTTTAGACATTGCTCGTAGCACATGTGTAGGATTAAACTGCTGCTTGCTGCCGCCGCCGCCGCCTCGCTGATCACCACGGCAACTCGCTGCATTATCCCAACTTTGTCACATATAGTAAAAGGTTCCTTCAACCTCTTTTTGACTTGTCTTTAGTCATGCACAGTGTTTTTAACAACAAAATACAGTTAACATACCACAAGTTAAAGGATGCAGGATGGCCCGTTTCACATTCTTATATTTTATATTAGTGGATTAAAATTATTGATCCATCATTGTGTTGATCACTTTAATGTTGCAGCTGGTTAAAGGTGGAGCTAATGTTAACTATCTTATAATACTTATAATCTGAAGTACTTCTCATACAGCTGGGCAGTGAAAATACTCAAAAGTACACATACCTCAAAACTGAACTTTAGCATAGTACTTAAGTAAATGTACTTAGTTACTTTCCACCTCTGGAACATCGAACAGTACTGCCTGGGATAATACATCCATCACCTGTTTGAGTATTTTTATTAGTGCTTTCTTTTACACTTCCTTCATTTAGAGTCATGTACACTGTTTGTCTTGCTTCTCTTCTATTTGCGTCCTCGGTGGTTTCAAGATGCGCATCGGTTTCTCTGTCAGTAAGATTTCTTTGATAATTAATTGTTCCATTGTCAGTGGCTGCACAACCTCCAGTTCCTTGAAACAGCCTTTTTACCAGCTCTTAGTAATTTTTGAACCAGATATCTTTCACTTCCCATCACACTTGTCTCAGAAAAATTACACAGGTACTGCACCGCGGAATTTACTGATACTTCACAATCTAGTATTTGTCACAGACATTTCCAAAAGATCACATCATACACTCACAATCGAGTATTTGTCACAGTTATTTACATGTCATTATCCAGGATGCTGTTATTTTCTGACATTTCCAAAAGATCACATCATACACCAGGCCGGCGAACCGAGGGACGTGTGCTGTATCTTCACTTATGATACAAGTCACCTTTCGCTTTCATGTATAACACACAGTGTTTACTGATGGTGTATTAACAGTGGCTTTATTAAAAACTATTGTTTTAAATTCACAAATGTTTAAAACAATTACAGCAGGCACTGCTGCTGTGTTGACAGTTTCATACCGGGCTGAAAGACAGAAAATGCAAATAAATGTGGTGTCATGGTGTTTTGTTGTTTAAAAGCATTAGAGTATAGTCGAGGCCTTTAGGAAGCAGGATATCAGCTCATCAGTTCAGTTGTACCAGTTCAGGTCTTTCTCTACAGTAATAATAATAATAATAGTAGTGAGGTCTAGACCTTACTTTGTTCTGAGATGACCTTTGTTGTGATTTGGTGTTATATTAATAAAATTGGATTTACTGTATTTAGGTCTCTGTTTGAATGACAGCTGGGTTTGGGTTCAGACCCACAGCTCATTTTATTGTTGGTCTATCCCCTGTTTGTTCTCTGTCCTTTAGGTTGAAGTTCAAGTTCCGCAGGGGCAGCCTCCCTCCCATGATGCCTTTGGAATTTGTCAGCTGCATCGGTGGATGTGACGAGACGCTCAGAGAGGTGCTGGACCTGAAATACCTCCGAGCAGCAGGAGGAGGAGGAGGAGGGGGAGGAAGAGGAGATGACCCACAGCCCCTCAGACCAGAGCCACCCAGAGCTCCACAGTCCAATCCACAAGCTTCCCGCCCTCTTGTCCCCTCCTGGATCCCGCAGCCTCGACCTCCACCAGCTGGCAGCAGTGGCAGTGTAGACAGCAGCAACGATGTGATCGTGTGTAACTGTGGGCAGGCTGCACTCCTCCTCACGGTGCGTAAAGACGGTCCCAACCAGGGGCGTCAGTTCTACAAGTGCAACGCTGGGAGCTGCAACTTCTTTCTGTGGGCAGATCAATCAAGTCAGCAGGGGGCACCACAGAGCAGAGGGCCTCCACCTGCAGCACCGAGGACCTCCCAGCCTCCAAGACCCTCACTGGGGTTCAGGAACACATCTGCAGGATGCAGGGGTGCAGGAGGACGTGCAGGCCAGAGCATGTGTAACTGTAATGAGACAGCAGCGACACGCACTGTGCAGAAGGACGGGCCGAACAAGGGCCGAATGTTCCACACCTGCGGGAAGCCAAGAGAGCAGCAGTGTGGCTTCTTCCAGTGGGCTGACGAGAACGTACCTCCGCCAGGCAAGGCTCACGCACACACACGTTTGGTTTCTCACTGGCCGAATGCAATCTCTAAGTCCTAACCTTAATCATCACAGCTAAATGTCTAAACTAAAGTTTTCCATGTTTCTAAGATATTATTAAAAATATCTTAATAAAAAGCAGAGAGGATGTACACTCAGGTCATACAGAGTGAGAGAGTGAGATCTTTCCCACCTACATCTTCTCTTAATGACAAAGAACAGAAACATCTTGTGTTTTTTGCACTGACCTCTAACCTCCTTGTGCTGTGTTCACCTCTGTTGTGCCAGGTGGTTTCAGTGGTGGATTTTACAGTGGAGACGAAGGGAGGAACGGGAGGAACGGGAGGAGGCCGACAGGAGATGACACTGCTAGCAAACCTCCCACTGCTAAGAGACCTCGCACCTGTGGTATCTGCCATATGCCGGGACACACCCGCAACACCTGTCCCCAGCGGTGACAGCTGGCTAGACACTGACTGTGAAGCTGCGATGTGGAGTTACTGGAATTTTCTTTTCAAATATACAGAAACTCGAGGGGTGGACCTCCTCCTCTCGGATAGACGCCCCTCTCCTGGCCTTGGAGGGAAAGTCAGGCTCATTGTTGGGATTGAGTTAATCTGCTGTGTCTGTTTGGTCCAGCTTGATGCAGAATCCATCCAAGGATCCTTAAAGGAATTTAGGATCTTAGGAAATGAGATTTTTTTTTGCTGAGAGTTAAGATGATCAACACCTCATACGGTATATGTGGAGCCAGCAGCTGTTTAGCTTAGCATAAAGTCTCCTCCACAGCTCACTGATTAACATGTTAGATCTTATATGTTTAATCTGCACCTAAACTGAAGGAAAAAATACATTTCACATATTACGAGGTTTAAGTGAACAAGCTTAATAGTCTAATTTCCCGAGATGTCAGACTTTTCCTGTAAAGCTCACTGCAGCACAGATGTATGCTAGACACAACTGTTTGGACTGTCGGTCTGAACTGGAGGACGGTGACTCGGGCGCTGATGCTGCTTTTAAAGAATAAATGTATATTTTATAGAAAACCTGTATGATAAAACAAACCTGGCTGACTCGATGAATGCTAATAAACTTTAATATTCTGTCACCCTCCGTGGTTGTCAGTGCTCTTACTGTCATGACAGAGGTTGATGCTGTGAGTGTTGGTTTTATTTATTTTGTATTTTTGTCCTGGTGCTTTTGGTTTTGGTTTTATACTGAGTCAACTGCCTTTCGGTTTCGCATTCCTGTGGTTTTGTTTTTGTTTTGTTTTTTTACTCTTCAGCTTTCAGCCAAGTAAACTTTGGAAAGAAACCAAACTCAGAACCTCTGTGTGTAATATAACAAGTAAATATATAAAACGTTTATTTCTTATGAGCTGTAAAAACCTGGTAGGCTGCATTACATTACTGAGAACTGACTTTAATTTGAGCAAAGTGTACATTTATACTGTATGATCTTATTTTCTGTCCTCAGTGGTGGTGAAAGAAATACCTGACTTACTGTAAGTAAAGGTGTCATTACCACACTGTAAAAATACTCCAAACACAATCTAATCGTTTTTGTAACTCATCAGGCCACATAACATATCGATATGTGTTGTGTGGCGGATGGCTGGTCACACACCTGGCTCCACATTTTCCCCTCCTGCCTCAAATTCACCTGTTTGTTAAATATAAATAAAACAAACATCATTTGGTCTGTGGCCAGAGCAGCACATCTGTTAGAGGTTAGTCATTAAATGCAGAGCTAACAGTCCAACACTAACATAAACAGCTATGTGTGATGTATAATGCAACAGCGTTTTGTGTACCAGCTACAGCCAGATCTGACCTGTCTCGCCCTAAACTTAACTTAGTCCCTGTCACGTTCCTCAGCCCACTGTTTCGTGCGCCCTGCAGTGTACCAACTAAGTCGTGCATACGTGCGCGCCGTGGTGTACGGACCCTGACCACTGCGCCTCAGCTTGTGTTTTGCTTTGACGTTCAGGATTAGAACAAATCAGTTGTTTCCATGTTATTGTCATGAATCAGTTTGTTTAAAACCAGGATGTGTGAGTTTAAAGGGGCCTAACGACCCCGGTGGTGTGTTCACTGGCATGAATCAGAATAAAACACCTCAGATTGTACAGAAGACTGGTGTTGGTGACCATGTGCGTTCAGGCGCTGTGTGCACTGCAGAAACCTGCTAATTGAGGCCAAACACTGAGGGATAACAAGCCAGTTGCAAAAATATCTACTGATCATACACGCTTACAGAGAAACAAAAGTTGCAGCTTTGCGTGTTTTCCAGTAGGACTGCGATAGTTTCGTTTCCCAGAAGTGCCGCCTCTGTTCACTGCCGTGTGCAGTGCGCGCCCCGGGGCCTCACGGGGTCAAGACAAAGGGTCGTAAATCAGAAACGCATGGATTCCCGGTATGAGGCTGTAAGTTAGCCTGATTTTTTTCCTCTGTTGATATTCCAGAGAAGTGGAGCTGATGTGCTTACTGGCACGTTTGGTGAGTCATACGTGAGTCATAACGTGGGTGGGAGAGAGAGCTGTGATCCGTGTTGTCTTAGCAGCTCCATCCTCAGCTCCCTGCTCCGCTACACCAGTATCCGGGTAGATTACCAGTCATGTGATCGCCGTGTTTCTTTTATAAATCGCAGCGATAACCCCCTCCTTGCGGGAAAAGCGCTGATTTCATCCCGTTACTGCGTCCTTGCGGGTTCACTGGTGCAGCACCATGAAGCACGGTGAACTCATAACTGCATAGAAATGACCGCAGCTGTATGAACATCCAGCATTAATGAAGATCCTCTGAAGGTGTCTCAGAATATTAAAACACCACAGTGCAAGGTAAAATCACCAAACTCTCTGTTTGTCGGAAAAGTCAACTGAATGACTTGAAACAGACAAACCTACAACACAAAATGATAATAGACACAAAGCAGCAACAAAGGAATGAAAAACTATGACAAAGACTCAAAACAGCTACAAAGAGACACAAAATAGTACAAAGACCTGCGAAATGACTACAACCATATGGAGAATGACCACAAGTAGGAGCATATCAATCACATACAGCAGTGACAAAAATACTGTAAAGACAGAAAATGACTACATGAAGGTGAACAATAACCAAAAGTTATGCAAAATGACTGCAAAGACTCACAACACCTACAAACAAATGCAAAACAACCAGAGAGAGTAAAGAAAATAATACAAAGATGCAGAAAACAATTACAGAGAACCTTAAATGAGAGAAAAATGGCCACAGCTACAGGAAAGACTCCTTCTCTGCAACAGATGTCGTGTGCACAGAATAAACCAAAACAATAGATATGGACAGTCACAATGATAAGAACTTTGTATAAACATATATAATTAATAAAGAAACTAAATGGATGATTGACTGACTGATTATGAAAATATTCACTAGCTGCAGCTTTAATTTAAATCCACCGTCACCAGAAGATTATTCTAAGAATTTCTGTTCAGGCTGTTTCTATGATCTGAGGTCAAAGGTCACAGTAGGGTCAGTAGGTGCGAGTCGCTCTTAAGCCCTGAGCCATTTATGAGCACTTCATCCTGTCTCGTCGTCATCATCCAGCTTTCCAGCGGTCACCATAGAAACAGTTGCTATGACACCCACTACCCGTGAGTGATGAAGGTGTTCCAGGTGCAGAGAGACCGCGGACCGGGTGAGTGTGCTACGGCGTTCTCCTGTAAACTGATCCACACCAGCCTAAATGAGAGATAACAGGACTGTGGGCTGTTTTTCCACAGTTCTCACTTCACCTTTATGAGCCGTTTCCCCTGGGGGCCGGTGCAGATGTTCAGGTATAAAGATTAGCACAACACTGAGCAGACACTGTAGAAATCAGTACCTGGTCAATATAAATGTAAATGCAGTCAGTATCATCACTAAGATCTGTGTTTCCAGCGCACCACTCTGTAGCGAGGTTGCTTAGCATTCAGGATGCAAAATTAAGACTTTCACTCAGTGTTTAGTTGTTCAGTTCCATATTTGGATCAAACACGGCTGGAGGGGTGGACAGAAAGTGAAGTAAGGCTTTTATTTTCACTGCAGATTCAGATCATTCCTGCGTCTACTGCCGATACATAAAAACACACAGGCTCACACCATTTCAAGTTCAGGCTGGAGTCACCTGTGAAAGAGCAGAAGGCCTCTGGATCAGTCACTAGTGGTCACATTTTGAGGCTATGACTGAAATGAATGTCGTTCTATTTGTTAGGGCTACAGCCAGGACCCACTTAGCTTAGCATAAAAACAGGAGCAACAGCTGGTTCTGTCCAAAGGTAATGAACCCCATAGGTTAAAACACTTAAGTTGTTTAACCCACACAAAAAAGTGTAAAAATGAGAATTTCTCATTTTATGCATCATAAAAAGGCAAATTATCAATTTTACTGTTTGTTCTTTATTCTGACTAAACAAACAAGATATAAGGTGTTAGCTTAAGAGGTGGTTGTACATGGGTTTTATCGGGCTAGCTGTTTCCCCGTTTCCAGTCTTTATGCTAAGCTAAGCTAAGAGGCTGCTGTCAAACTGTTTAAAATAGCACCAATAGGCTATGTTAAAGTTTAAAAAAATAATAAATAAAGAATTAAAACAACACAAAGTCAAGTCACTTCAGACCTTTATTAAAATGTTTTTTGAAGTTTAGCCTAGAACTGAAAATACCAGTGAACTAAATTGACGTATCTTTGCGTCTTTTTTTAATAGTTTGAACAGAAAAATGTTCCTAAAGCCATTGGCATGCAGCAGCCCCTCCCCTCCACCCTTGGTTTCGTAATAACCTTGTTTTGACCCTCCTCCTCCTCCTCCTCCGCCCCTCTTCCTGCACATTTCTAATTTGCGTGCGCGTCCTCGTGAGCGCGTGCACGTACACTGGGGGCTTGGCCCTACGCAATGCAAAGGGGGCGCGCCCGACGGAAAGCAGCGCGCCATCCAGTGTTGATGTGTCGCAGATTTTAAAGTGAGGCAGCTGGAGTTTGGTGCGACGGACGCGCAGAGGCTGAGCGCACTAAACAAGTGTTCACACCGGGAGCGAGCGGCGCACTGATTCTGACGGGTTTTCCCCTCCTCCTAACTATTTTCATTTTTGCACTTCGACAGAGCAGCACAGACCCAGTTTGCGTCCTGTTCGGGGCGTTTGGAGCAGCGCGCAGGGATGGAGTTGTCATCCATAGGAGACCAAGTGTTTGCAGTTGAGTCAATAACAAAGAAGAGAGTGAGAAAGGTAAGTGACACGGACTGCACACTTCATATAAGTTACATAACTTATTTTCCTGTGGTTTTATCTTGATGGAGCGCAGTGTACCTTTCCCTGTCCTCATGCACTACAAAACTAGGCTACGCAGTTTCCTTATAGTTTACGCAAAAAGAACTGTTAAAACTCGTGTGCGCTTCGGATTAACTGCGCCAAAGAGAAACGTGTTTCACAGCTTGCGTCGGATCCTGCAACCATGTTGTGCAGCGGCGGAGGTGTTAGAGCAGCATGAACGTGTTTTGGAGGAGCCTACGCAGCTGTAGTAAAATATAAAAAGGGGGTGTGTATCCTGCAAACGGGTGCACGGACGGTATGTGGGGAGCTACGCAGTTATTTAGGTTACACCAGCGAGCGGAGCAGCGGCTGAGTATCTGGGTGAAACTGCTGCGTAATGTCACTGACGCTGACCCGTTGATTTACAGCGGAGGAGATGTTGTGGGCACAAAAATAACAGAGACGGACACTAGAGAGTGTAGTGAAGTGTTGGATTAGATTTAACGCAGCATGTGCACATACGATAATGTAAAATAAATAAAGAGTGCGGTGCGACATCACATTCAATGGTGGTAGCAATAATAAAGTTTAGAATGATGTAACATCTATATATGCAACTAATGTATTATTATTACTGTTATGCGTTTTATTTATATGCGCTTTTCAAGGAACTCAGAGACGCTTATAAACAGTTTTCTTACACATGCGCACTGTGCCTGCCCGTTATTTTGTCACTCGGCATGACTGTGATCGTTGTTTCGGCCTTGCTAGGAGGTGAGACTTGAACGTTGCGCAACACCACGCTGTTTACATGTTCCCCTGGCCCCACCTATCCGAGCTGCCGGGGTAATGTTCCAGAATGAGCCCGAACATTGTGGAACGCGGCTCGTATAACCATGTGCGGCACGTCACCGCGATGCTAAGAGGAAAGCTGCTGTTTGGAGGCCACCCAGCCGCGCTGTCATTGACGTCATCCGGGAGAAAAACACCACCGTTTGAAAGGGAGAAAAATGTCCGTGACCCTCCCTCCGCACTCACTCCACACTTTAAAGTGACAGTCGTCCTTTTCTCTCTCACACACAGCAGCTTGTTTTGGAGATGTAAAACGCACAGTGTGTGAAAGTGACTGTGCTGCAACTCCTCTGAGCCTGACTCCCCTCCCCTGTCTCTCTCTCTCTCTCTCCTCAGGGTAATGTGGAGTATCTACTGAAATGGCAAGGATGGCCCCCAAAGTGAGTAAGCCTTGAGTCATCATCCAGTGACCTCATCTCCTCAGTATATACCCAGTAGTCTTTTCAAAGTAATCTTCATCTTCTTGATGCTGAGCACCACATTCTGTGAAGACCGACACTACTGTTTGTCTCTCTTTGGCAGGTACAGTACTTGGGAACCAGAGGACAATATTTTGGACCCGCGCCTGGTGCTGGCCTACGAAGAGAAGTGAGTAATAATAGAAATCTTTTCTTATGCTTGCAAAGCACTTTTTCTCTTTTCCTTTTGTTCTCACAGTCTGCTTCTCTTTGTCACTCTCTCCTCTCCCGCCCCCCTGTGTCTGCCTCTCTCAGTCAGGAGAAGATCAGAGCTCTGGCCTATCGCAAGAAAGGTCTCAGGCCCAGGAGGCTCGTCCTGCGGGTAGCGACACTTAGCTTTCTTCTTGTCTTTGTTGTACCTGTCTTCATTAACTGGCAGGACTTGTTTGTTTAGAGATACCTTTACCTAGGTGATGGCTGTTGGTTGAAACTTTTGCTTACTGAAAATAAACCTCAAGACAGGTTTGTTTTGAGTTGAGCAATTAAAAAAAATGAGTGCATTTTTGTCTAATTTAGATTGTTGGAGGTTCTACATCATATTGGTATTGTACTTTCATGAACCTGGGGGGACTCACGAGATAGATTAAAACACAAACACTCAAACTGAAGCAACAGAGGCTGAGATATCCTGACCTTTAGGCTTTGTTGTAGGTTAGCAAGCAGGCTTTAGCATTTAGTCTTACAGTGCTGCTAGCATTACTGTAGACTTTTTAATAGTTTTAGGAGAAGATGCATTATTTCAGACTTTGGCTACACAATACGTGTTAAGTGGACCAATTTGTTGCTACTTTTGGCCTTTTCATGGCATTTATTGACATTTTCTGAGTTGTATATGAAAACTCAGCATAGCTGTCGTCTCAAAATGAACAGATATGATTCATCTGTTAACTTGTCACCTTCTCTCTGCTGCAGAACATCTTTGCCATGGACCTCCGCAGTGCACACAAGGTGGCAGAGAAGCCCTCACCCAGGCTGCGTCTCTCCCTCACCCGCGCCATGAGCACAGACGTGGACCAGGGCGAGCGGGGCAGCATGTACCGTCGCCCAGTCAGGAGGAAGAGCAAGCAGAGGGTGGCTAAACAACGGTCAGACAGATGCTTAAACAAACCCATCCATACACTGATAAAGAAGGAGGAGCCTATGGAAGATGACTGGAGCGGCACCAGTGAAGAAGAGAAGCAGGAGTCTGAAAGCACTGAGGAGAGACACGAAGACAGTTTATATGGTTGGTTTGTCAAGTGAATCATTTAGAAATTCAGTAGCCCACGCATGATCTTTGACCTTTACAGTATCTCTACATAATGTCTTTTTATCCTAGAGGGTCCAGTGAGACTCGTACTCACACAGTAAGCTTCTTCTAATCATGTGTTACCCCTCCCATCAAGTCCTGTTTCCTAGCAATAGTGTACAAAAACAGCCTGCAGTCTGAAGCTAGCGTTAGCTGGCTAACAGTAAACATGTCAGTCCAATAGAACGCTCAGGTTACTGCTGACATTACACAAAGCTCCAGTTCCTCCCAAATTAAAATCATATTAATTCATCACAAAGGTTT
Organism: Monopterus albus; assembly: GCF_001952655.1. Taxonomy (NCBI): domain Eukaryota; kingdom Metazoa; phylum Chordata; class Actinopteri; order Synbranchiformes; family Synbranchidae; genus Monopterus; species Monopterus albus. Next base: position 98,913 of record NW_018128363.1, read on the forward strand.
GACCATGCTAGGTGGCTAATGCTACCAAAACAAACAGGTTAGCTTTAGATGCTAACACATCCTGAAGGAAGAAGGCCACATCTGGATCCAGTCTGAGTCCTCTGGCTGCTTTTAACCCTCTCCATGTCAAACAGCCAAACCCATGTTAACCCTGGTTGTTGATCTTTCTTTGTCCCACTCTCTCTGTGTACAGGTTTCATTCCCAGGGCTACTGGGGGACACAGGTGGTGAGGCAGCAGTCTGAAAACATTACAGTCCACGTTACTACTTCCATGCAGCTACTTTTTCCACTCTTCATTCTGACGGCCACTGGTTCAGACTTTTAGCCGCCCAGAGCTCCTCCATGGCTGTTTGACATGACTACTGGCTGGAAAAACCCTTCTTCTAACCTTGGCTAGGTGGCAGGCGGGGCTGATTTACAGACCGTACTTTGACAACACAGGGTGGAGAAGCTGGAATAATAACAGGAGGCTCTAGGCAGCAGAGGGTCATTGGGTTTATCAGAGTGGAAAATCTTAGCTAATGCACCTTCACAGGGTGATGTCACACTGGGCTAGCCTCCGTTCCACTAACCTGATACAATCTGTCATTCAGCCTTTTTTCATTGGTCTTTATGTAAAAGATGAAGCGTGTCCTCAGGATTCTGTTCCCTTTTCTCAGACAAATCACCAACCACTAGAATGCTGGCTGTTAGAAGTCAAGACATATTTCGAATCCAAGCAGACACTGTTAAAACTCCAGTGAAGGAATTTTATTGGAAAAATGACCTGTATGTGACAATGATACGGAGATAATTAGTTAAGTCTTGTCTCTTCCTCTCATTAAGGTCAGTCAGAGTGCAGTTCCCCACCCTTGCTGGAGCGACAGGACCTAGAGATGGAGGTAGAGGAGAAGGTGGACGCCAACCTGACAGCGGCAGGCACAGAAACATGGACTGAAGGTCTGGGTGCAGACACGAGACAGAACCAAGAATTTGCATGCAACCAATCAGAGAACAGCGCCTCAGTGCCTGTGGCCGGACCAGGAGATGCGGTTATCCTCCACAACAAGTCAGATGGGGACACAGGTGAGGAGGGTGTGAAGTCAGGGTCGGAGTGTCCCAAGTCAGAGAGAAACAACACCACCTCAGTGATAGTGCGTGTTAACAGGAGCAGCGAGACAGTGGGCACCACCGCCGCCACCGTCCTCTCCACTGCTGAGGCAAGAAGTGACAATCAGAGCTTTACCACGACGGCACCAGGTAGTCAGACCATTGCAGCAGAGGATCCTGGGAAGGTGATCGTGACAGAGGTGACTCTCAACTCCCTGACGGTGACCTTTAAAGAGGCCACGGTAGCTGAGGGCTTCTTTAAGGACTACTGAACTGACAGAGAGGAAAACAACCAGAATCAGACTTGCCACTCATTTCCACATGTAAGTAGTTGTTTATGTAAGATAACACGTTTACAAAGCTACACTCATTTCCTACTGAGTTCAATGAAGACATTGCCTTTGAATGAGTGGTAATTGTATCATTGTGGCTCATTTATTAATTGATGAGGAGCCCGAGGTCCCAAAAAATGTGCTCAAATCATCTGTTGCATTCCAGTGGAATAGGTGGATCCCAGCGGCATGTTTCATTCCCAGGGCCACTGGGGGACACAGGTGGTGAGGCAGCAGTCTGAAAACATTACAGTCCACGTTACTACTTCCATGCAGCTACTTTTTCCAGGTCCTCTTTTTCCAGGTCCTCAGTGCTTTCCAGCGAGGCATTAGCCTCACTCTCAGATCTGTGCTCGGGGCCTGTTTCAGTCGCTCCTCTTTCTTACAATAATGTTTTGTAAAGACATCTTTGTTTTCCAGTATTTGCACAGACCGAACCACATGCCCTGTCAGTCTGTGCCACACATGCACAAAGCCCTGTCCTGTGTTCTATTGAGGTTTATTTCTGTCACACAAGAAATAAAGCAGAGAAGTACACAAAAAGAAGTACACAGTCATGTTTGCCATCTGTCTTTTTAAGTATGAAATGCTACCTGGTTCTATTTTTGTATTACCAATTGATAGTCCACTCTTTTCACTAGCCTTTGTGCATTTCAAGAGGAGATATCAGTTTGCACCGCCGCTGTCAACACTGTGTAGGGTAATATACACATGGCAGCAGATGTACGTTTGGTCAGATCGTAGTGAGCTGTTATTTATTGCATGTATAAGCTAAACTAACTGTTACGTACTGTATTGTGTTGGAATCTCCTTCTGACAAACATGAATTTTTATTTGGATTGCATTTCCAATAAATATGTACTAAAAGAAAGGCCTCCTGGAGCATATTTAATATTCAGGGGTTATAAGTTAGTTTTATTTAAATAAAATGTCAGATTGGGGGGGGGGCACACACACACACACACACACACAGTCCAGATCCAGGCTATGATAGTTTTCCTACTAGAATACCTTTCTTGTGATGCTATAATCATAAGGCAGACCTGACAGAAGTGACTCGTAGCATTTACTTAAAGCTTTTAGTGCAACACCCCACCTGCTAAAGATACACTCACTTGTCTGGTTTCGCAGCCAACAGCGCCCCCACACCACAACGCTTCCTCATGAAAGTCAGCACTGTCCAGCGCCGCAGCAAGAGGACGGAGAGTAGCTTTAGCCTTAGTGTAGCTTTAGCCTTAGTGTAGCTGTGTACAATTCTGAGGCATTTGTACTTTACTTGAGTGTTTACATCTTATACTACTTCATACAATATATTGTACTTTTTAATACTACTACATCTATAATTACTAGTTACTGTTCAAATAATCAGATTGTACATGAATGTATTAAACTATTTGTGCACTTTTTTGTTGCAGATGTCTGAGTTAACAGCTATAAACCTGTCTGATGGTTTCATTTATTTTCAAAAGCAAATGTAAGAAATTTTATTAAACTACAAAGCTGCTGAATTTAGCTTTTTTTTTCTACCCTGTCTTCATTAATAACCTCACAATCCCTTAGATTTAGCTTCTGAGCCACTAAACTACCCGTGTATAAAGTGGTTACAACAATATAACTTCCCATTCGTTCATTCACACTTTTTAAAATATTGACAAGTTTTGGTCCACTTGCTATATCTTCCTAAAAATAATGACGCTTGTCACTTTGCTGTGAACGCAATACTTGTGTCTGTGTTGGGACCCTGTGGAGGCAGAGGACTTCAAACAGCCCCATGCAGGACACATCACTATTGGTAATTTTCATTTTATTATAAAAACAGTATTTGAGTCCACAGTTTGTTTCCTTTGTACAGTAAAAAATATTAAACTCCCAAAGTTCTTAGCAGAAAGATAAAGAGGATGGAGATCAGGGGGAAGGAGTTTGACTTCCTCCTAATGAGGATGAGGAGCGGGGGCTTTAAAGTCCAAGGGAAGCAGCAAAGGGGACGAGACAGAAAGAGACGGAGACTGACGGCGCAGGATCTCCTCCTTTCTTCTCATTTCTGTGCAACACAGTTCATTTGGATCAAAATCCTCCGTTTACTCCAAACAGCAGAATCCTAAAAACACTAGAAGGAGCCCACCCCACCCCTTTCTCACAGCCCATGTAGTTAAAATGTTACAGGCACACAGGTATGCACCCCCTCCCCAACCCTCCACTGCTCCACATCAAGTGTCTTTAAAGGAAGGAGTGCACACACATTCAAGGGAGAGGGCTTACATGTTTGTGAGGGACGAGTCCCCTCCAGCACGAGCGATGTCCAATAAGCTGGTCGGGACGTCACAAACTGTCTGTTCAACACTTCAAACTCACTGCAGACCCTCAAGCACTGCAATAAAACACTGACAATTATTTCCACCTGGACAGACCCAGCGAAAGACATTTAAAGTTGAAGGAAACAGGCCACTACCCCAATCCTAACAGTCAATAACAAAAATATAATTCTCTACAAATTGAAGCAGGGTCTCCCACCCTCGCACAAAAGAAAACAATAAATAAAACCTAAATATTTGAAAAAAAAAAGATATGCATCATGTCTGGATTTACATTAATAATAATCCACATCACTCTGCAAAACAAATGAACCGACTGAACAACGGGAAAGAAACTGCACTAAATCATTTCCTCGTTAACTCTCGGTCACTCTTCAAATCTTAAAAACATTTCTTCAAAAAGGCAAGTACTCCTGTTTACCCCCCAGACCATGAAAATATCACCTTTGTGTTCTGTAAGAGGTGGAGGAGAGGTGGGGGGTGCTGGAGAAATCACCCCCCTCTATGTCCACAGTTGGCAAAAAAAATATATTAACAGCAATAACTTACAATTCATTTATTCTCATTTATTTAACAACTGTTTGATTTATTGTTCATCTCCCATAGGAAGTTCAGTTCAATGCATCTTTATTGAAAACATTTTAAATAACATTTAATAATAGTATAAAAAGAAAGGCTAAGTAACAATAACACTGTCCTGGGTGAGTGCAGTTTGTGCGAAGAACCACATCAGCTCAACTTGACACGTTGCGTAGAATTCCTATATGATGTCTAAAGGGTTGTGATTTATGTTCTGGCCCAAAGGGTCCTGACTGTTGCCCCCCGGCCTGTGGAGACCGGCCATGCCACTCATCTGAGATAACATGGTGCTCTGGTCCGAGCCATAGTGCTCCACAGAGTTCTGCTGCTGCTGCTGCTGCGGAGGGACCACCATACCCGGGTGGTGCTGGTTCAGGTGGCCTGGGTGTGGGGAGCTGGTCTGCATCTGGGGGGAGATGTGATGAGGGGAGGGCTGGGGCTGCATGCGTGGGGACGGGCTGGAGTGTGGCGGTTGCGACTGGGGCCTGGGAGAAGGCTGTGGGGATCGCACCTGGTTAGCCAGGGATGTGGGCAGGGCCTGACCCTGCAAGTGGGGGTGTGGCGACTGGGACATCTGCTGTGGCTGCTGAGGGCTCATGGGGTTGCTGTGCTGGGCTGGTGACCCCCCAGCACCCAGGTGTTGCTGCTGCTGCTGGAGCAGCCTCTGGTGGAGAGCCTGTTGGAGCAGGGCCTGAGTAGATGGAGGTGGAGGGCCACTTTGAGTGGGCTGAGGGCCCTGAGGGGGCTGCGGAGGACCTCCTACAGCTCCTCCACTTGGCCCTGCATCACACCCTGACAGGCCAGCCATGGCATTCTGCTGCTGCATCTGGAGATGGTGCTGGTGCTGGAGCCTCTGCTGGAGTGCAGCTGTGGCCTGCTGCTGGGCCACTGACCCTGGGTAACCTTGTCCCTGCTGGCCGGGGGCACCACCAGGCTGCTGAGAGCCAAGAGATGGACCTCCAGGTGGGCCCTGCCCTACAGTAGGAGGCTGCATTCCAGGTTGTCCCATGTAGCCCTGGCCCTGCGGTGGCTGTGGCTGCTGGAACTGCCCATGATTCACTCCCATCTGTTGCTGATGCTGGAGATGTCGTATCATGAGCATCTCTCTAAACTGAGGATTGTTGAGATTTCCCATCTGTGGCCCCTGGCCCTGTATGCCTCTTGCTCCCCCTTGCTGCTGCTGCTGTTGTTGTTGTTGTTGTTGCTGCTGCTGCTGCTGCTGCAGAGCTGCCACTTTTTTCTGTG
>NW_018128363.1:104611-120097 GCF_001952655.1 Monopterus albus
GCCATTCATCTCCCCCTGTGCCCCCCCCCCTGCCATGACATTACCAACAGGAGCCCCTGTGGGCCCAGGACCTCCTGGTACACCGCCTGGTCCGCCGGGGGGCCCCTGCACCCCCTTGTATTTTGAGGCTCTCTGCTTAATAAAAGCAGCCATGAGCTGTGGATTAGAGCGCAAGATGTTGAGGACTTGCTGCTGCTGGAGTGGTGAGCTAGGTGAGCGCAGAGTGCGTAACAGGTCCTGGAGGGCTGCCTGGGGGATGTTCCCACCAGCAGCCCCCAGAACAGCAGCTGCGCCAAATCCCGCGGCGACCCCCCCCCCGGGCCCCTGCTGCTGCTGTGCCATATTCATCAAGGCAGCATGGCCCTGAGCCTGTTGCTGCTGCTGCTGCTGCTGAGCTGCCATCATGGCTGAATGGCCCATTTGGTTCATCAGAGCTTGTCTCTGCTGGGGTGGCATCCCCGGACCAGTCCACTGCTGTTGAGGTTGTTGAGGGTTTTGGAGTGGTGCACCCATTCTCGGCTGTTGAAGCTGCACCTGAGGGGGGAGCTGGCCCTGGGGCAGGTTACCCTGCTGAGGGGGTTGCTGCATGGGGCCCCCCATCATCCCCGGCACAGCACCTTGTTGCTGATCCATGTGAGCACGAGCAGCAGCCACTGCTGCCTGTGACTGTGGAGGGATGCCCTGGGGTCCACCCACCCCTACTGACCCTGGGTGCCCCACGCCCATCTGCTGACCTTGACCCTGTTGATGGTGAGGGGACATCATGCCTGCAGTGGCCTTGGCGGCTTGTCTCTGCAGAGCCATTTTCCTCTGAGCATCGGCTACCTGTTGGATCTTCATGGCAATCTCTACTGCTGCCTGTGGAGGGCCAGCAGAAGGCTGCTGTTGCTGCTGTGGAAGGGGAAGCTGGCCCTGGGGCTGATTAGGAGTCTGCTGGCCCCCAACGCTTCCAACCATGACAGAGCCACCAGGCTGCTGATGGGGAGGTGTTGCAGAGCCAAGGACTGGTTTACCCTGGGACTGGTGGATGGGGGAGGAGCCGGGGGGTCTGCTGGCATATGGGGGCAAGTTGTTTGGATGCTGCTGTAGTTGCTGACCACTGGCCCCTGCTCCACTTTGCTGCTGCTGGACCTGAGAAAGCATCTGCTGCTGATGTTGGGGAGAACCCATTATTCCCCCAGCCCCACCACCTCCACCTACTACCTGCTGGAACTGGTGGTGAAGGGGGTGCTGCGGAGGCATCCCACCACTCTGTGAAGGCATCCCACCTGGCTGTGGTTGCTGCTGTACTCCAGGTCCTGGACCCATTCCCTGCTGCGGCACTGGAGGCATGGACTGAGTTGGGGTTTGGGGAGTTGGGGGTTGGGTTCCGCCAGATGTTGGGGTACTGGGTGCTGTGGTACCACTGTTTCCTGGTGATGGAAGCCCGGCCATGGGCCCCCCTGATGGCCCTCCAGCCGGCTGCCCCACCCTCTGCATGCTGGCCATTCTTCTCCTTAACATCTGAGCCTGCTGGAGCCGGTGCTGCAGCTGCTGCTGCCGGAGCTTTTGCTTGATGTTCAGACAGAACGGGACTGGACATTTGTTCTCCTGACAGTGTTTGGCATGGTAGCAGCACAGAGCAATAAGCTGCTTGCAGATGGGGCAGCCGCCGTTCGTCTTGCGCTTGCAGCCTTTTGTGTGCTGAACAACACGCTTCATCTTCTGGCAGGATGGCAGGGAGCAGTTGGCGTTGCGGCATTGGCAGGCGTGGACCAGCGACTGAATGCAGCGCTGGATACTTAGGCGACGGGAGTCTCCGGGGCTCTGGGTAGCGGCTGCTGACTGGTTGTTGCTGTCGTCATCCAACCCAAGTCCCAACTTATCCATCTTGTGCTCATGACCTTTAGTGTTGTAGCAGGTGATGCACAAGTCATAGTCCTGGAGAAGGGAGGGAACAGGAGATATGGGAAAATAAATATGAATGCAAGAAGATGTCAAACTTTCCTGTGAAACCAAAACATCACAAATCGGTTTAATGAACATTGTACATTCACTACATTTTGTGAAGTCCTGGGCTTCTGATAATGCTTTCAACTGGTTCATGCCCACACCATCAGGCTTTTTGTTTTGCTGTTGTGCAACTGTCACACCTAAAGAAACAGGACTGAGTCTTTGTCACTTTTCCTGCATAGACTGTCCAAACACTTAGCTTGGAATGCTCAGAACAAACACTCTGGTCAAAGCAACTACTGTTTGGTGTTGCAGATGCCACGAGGCACAAAACAGTCGCCCGCCACTGCAAAGACCGACTCAGTCTGCAGGAGCAGTGCATCTGGCCGGGAAGCATCACATCTTCTTTGCTGCACTAGCAGCTAAAGTCACAACAACAGTCTGAAAGTTGGTGCTGCTGCCAACTCCATATGCACCAAAGGTAGCACACAGCTTCCTACGCCCACCACAGGCCAACAGCCACGGTGGAGTTAGCAATGACACTGACCACAGAGAAATATCTATTCCAAACTGAAGGGGAGAAAAAAAAGCACATCTGTTAAACCACCAGGCTTCTAATTTCAAATCTAACATCACTTATTCAGACATTTTCATGCAGATTTGTGCTTTCAATTATGGTGTACGCCTGTATATTATATGCATGTCACGAATACAACAGAATCCAATAATTATGGAAAAGGGTGGAAGGACTGAATGAGTTTGTGCTAAGTTGGCTTAGTAACATTACTACCACACAACACTTAACTATGTGTGTAGCCATGTATCAGTTTATCCTGCCAACTCTAAAACCCAAGAGTTTTTCAGTTTATCGCCTCTGAAGAACATTTTCAAAAAGCCTAGTATGAAAAACACAAAGTGTTTGAAACTTGAGTGAGGTTATGTCAGCACTCTCAAGGTTTCACCTACTAATGAGGAAAAACACATTACAATATGCAGATTATTCTCAGGGTCAGTGGCTTCTCACCTCACAGACAGTGCAGTGGAAGCGGGTCTCCACATGGTGTTTACACTCGTTGCAGGTGTAGACGAAGCGGTCCTGGCTCTGGTTATGCAGCTCCACCAACATACACATGGAGCTCCACTTGGACCTCCTGAGGGAGCTGAACTCCAGGTGCTTGTCCCTGGCAAGAGTCAGGAAGGCATCACGGCCGTCCATCAGGTCACAAGCCATCAGGGGGTCCGGGTCAGTGATGGAGGGCAGGGAGTTGGCGGTGGGACCAGCAATGAGGCGGATGACAAAGAAGACCTGGGAATTAGAGGTGGAGAGCAGGTCAGTGGAGGTCAAAGTGCGAGTCAGGCCCCATGCTTCCAGACACACTGATCAGATTCGGCTTTAGATTCCTCTTCAGAAAACAGTAGAAATCAAATGACCACATTTATCCCCATGTACAGTATCCTGGCCTTCAGTCAACACACTACACAAATCACAGCAGGTCATTCCTGTAGATTTCCCATGTATTCATATATAAATGTTGTGGTATTTTTTTGCTGACAGTTTGTTAATTAGCAACATTAACAGTCACTAATAGATAGCGTTAACTCAAAAACAAACGTGACACAATTTTCTACAAATCTAAATGTTAAGAAATGTTTACACCTTTTGTTGTTGGCAGGTTGAAGGTGCCCTGTGGAGTGTTACTCCACAAAACATACTGTGTATCGTGTCTTCACTGCCTCTACAGGTGCACTGCAGGAGAATCTTATGAAGCTAGAGACAAGAGCATTACGCTGCAGCTGAGAACAGCTGCCTGCTGATGCCAACAGCAGCAAAACAAAGTGAAGTAGTGGTCTGAAAAAACAAAACACTGAGCTGAAAGATGGTAAAATCTCCCCTAAGGAGGTACGCCTTAGGGAATTTTAATGATCTGGATTCACAAAGAGGAGTGACGACAAGCTACTGTAATGCGCTTACAGTCATACAATCCAATAATCTAGCAAGCATTATTGCTCCAATTAAAACCAGACTTGCATACCTCCTTATGTTTCTCCATAGTGGCATAGAGTTTCTGAGAAAGGTCATTGGAAACACTGGGCATCCCTGGTTTCTTCTTGTTGGCTCGACTCAAGCTGCTCTTGTTCTTGCTCGTCTTTTTATTGTTCTTCTTTTTGGCATTTTTGCTGTCTCCTTTTGTGGCCTGTCAATGTTTAAATGTCACTTTCAGTACAAAGAACTGCCAACAGTGTCAATATTTGTGACAAAAATGAGCCTGAGAAGTGATTATTACATTTAAGTAAGTAACATTTATTTCTATAGCACTTTTCTAGACCACAGTTACAAAGTGCTTTACAAAGAAAATACACAATAAAGGCAAAGGAACAACATCATTGAACAAATATCAATGAATAAAAGTAAATATCACATACAAACACAGAGAAAAACCCTAGTCAGTACTGTTAATGAGCGCTTGCTTAAACAGACAGGTTCTTAGGAGTAAGCTGAAGGCCGTGACATCAGGGGCAGAATGGAGTTCAAACGGAAGACTATTCCACAAATTAGGGGCAGCTACGGCAAAAGCCCGACCACCATAGATTTTCAGCGTAGATCTAGGCAACTTGAAGATTAGAAGACCAGATGGATCGACCAGGCAAATACAAACACAAAAGCTCAGAAATATAAGAAGGAGCCAACCCATTCAAAGTAAAATCTTGATCCTGCATGGCACAGGAACCCAATGAAGAAGGTGCAGAACTGAGGTTATGTGCTGACGTTTCCGTGTATTGTCAGAAAGCGGGCAGCTGCATTTTGAACCAGCTGAAGACAAGACAGGTCTAGGACATCCCCACGTGCATGAATTGTCTTTTTGAGGTTGCCGAAAGAAAGGAAACCTTTAGCCTTATAAACGCAGCTGAAAAAGGTTCACTTTAACCACCAAATTTACCTGTGGGTCCAGCTAAGGATGCTATCAAGGACCAACCCAAAGTCTTTCACCTGTGGCTTCAAATAAGGGGCCAATGGGCCAAGGTCACAATCTTTATGGTCGTCAGGACTACGAACCAGTAGACATTTAGCTCTTCCTTCATTAATGTGTAAAACATATTCTTCAATACAAACTGAGAAACTTCTATCCGACAGGTACGAGTTGAACCATTTTCAAGCAGTAACTCAAATACCTGCATAGGCTTCAAGACGGGAGAACAGAGTACCATGATCGACTGTATCAAACGCAGCTGACAGATCTAAAAGCACCAACAGAGAGGCATGGCCATCATCAACAGCAGTAAGAAGATTTTTAAAACTCTTAATAGTGCTGATTAAGTGCGATGACGTGATTTAAATCTAGACTGAAATGTTTCAAGAACTTTGTTTTCTTCAAGAAAAGACTGCAGTTGCAAGAATACAACCTTCTCCAAAACTTCTGAGAGAAGTGGTGGTTTAGAAATCGGTCTGAAATTAGATAATACTCTGGTATCTAAACTGGGTTTTCTTTAGAAGCGGCTAAACCACAGCATGTTTAAAATCAGCTGGAACAAACTCTGGTGCTAAACAACCATCAATAAGACAGAGGACACAGGGACCAATAGTGTAAAAAAAAAACTCTTAAACAAGTCAGATGAAATTATATGAACAGGTAGATGATTTCATACTGCAAACAACTTCTGAGAACCGTTGTAAGGAAACTGAAGACAGCTGAGCAGCCCAGGGTGTCAAAGGAGAGATCAAGTGATGTCACCAGGAAGGTAAACTGGGCTAAGTTGTACCAAAAGGAGTCAAGACATCAAATAAAACTGGGCAAAGGTCAAAGAGCCCTGAGTCACATATCAGTGATACTGACGGAAAGGCCAAAAGAGAGAACCAAGTCCTACAGTCACCAACCTTGAGCCAGGTGTCAGTCAACATAAAATCCAGCTTGTGAGAGGTGAAAAACTCCTTTAAAATAAAAGTGGTGTGGACTACTCACATCTGTGCTCTCACTGGAGGTGCTGTTCTCCTCCCTCTTCCTCTCCTCCTCCTCCTGCTCCAGCTCCTTGATACTCTCCTCCAGCACATTGGGCCAGAAGTCACCCTCGAAGTATGGCAGCTCCTTGGCACTGGTTAGCCGGTCCTCAGTCGCCTGCTTGAAGATGTCCTAAGGGAAAGAATAGGGAGAAAAAACGTTCAGTGTTTGTAATAGGTAGGTAGGTAGGTAGGTAGGTAGGTAGGACTTTATTGATCCCACACACACATCTTGAGAAACAAATTCCAAAGTACCTAAAACCAGGCAGAATATAGTATGAGAGACAAAGAACAAGAATGATCCTCCCACAATTAATCCTCGAGAACAAATCAAGAATACCTAAGAACAAGACAAGATATAGTATTCAAGAGATCAAGAAATCAAGGACATTACTCCCATAATTAATCCCGCAATGGGGGAAATACCTGTATTTCAGCCATGAGGATCTCTGAAAAACTACTCAAAAATACCTAAAACAAGACAATATAAAGTATTCGAGAGAAATCAAGGACAAGATTTTACACATGAACCTATTTACCATGCATTTCACCCCCAGGAACTGAATATTGCACCTTAGTCAACTATTACATAGTCCTTCATAATTTCACCTATCTTATCACTGCAGTGATGTATTGTACAGTCTGATAGCTGTGGGGAGGAACGACCTGCGGTAACGCTCATTCTTACAATGAGGATGTAACAGTCTTGTGCTAAAAGAACTGTTCAGAGCCTCTACTGTGTTGTGCAGGGGGTGGGAGGGGCTATGCATGATGGATGTTAGTTTTACCAGCATCCTTCTGTCCGCCACCTCCTCGATGGAATCCAGAGGGCAGCCCAGGACAGGACCAGCTCTCTTGACCAGCTTGTTTAGTCTCTTTCTGTCCCTGGCCGTGCTACCTCCTGCCCAACCCACAACAAAGTAAGAATTTCACAAAATGTGCAGGGCTCAAAGTATTGGAAGTGGGTGCAATAAACATGAGACAAATAAAGATGCTCTTTTTTAAAAACGTCTAAACCAGCACAATCTTATCAAGTCTAGTCACCTTGATTTTATTGTAAAAACACCTGACAACCTTTCACCACTCTGGATGTGTGGACAGACGATTACCACAAAATTATATCTTTGTGTCACCTTGCATTACATCAACAAGTGGCATCTGACTGAGTACATTACACAGTTACGTGGGACTTCAGTCTGGACAGGGTTTGTGACTGTGTAGCCTGTGTGTCATCAATGCCAAAGGTAAGGGTTGGGTCTGGATTTGATTTAGAGATAATGCAGGGAACTGGTTGGTTCTGGTACCGAGCTTTGCGGGTATAAAGTGTCTGTACCTTGGGGCTCGACTGTTTTCTGCAGAGAAAACTGCATTGGTTGATGTTAATGGCACAGAGATTGAACAGAAATAATCTCTCACCTTGTAATCATGGACAATGCGCTCAGCAACAGCCTTGTCCAGCATCTTCTTGTACCACTCCTGCAGGCGTTTTGGCTTGGGGATCTTCTGGTCCACCGGGTGACAGTGGAAGATGTAATCATCCCCTTCACTGGGTGGACAGGCCCAGATATGCCCTGTTGTAAACCTGAGACATGAAGTTGTATTATTGAGGCTGTTACAAAGAAGTACGCTGATCTCCTTTTATTCCATCCACCTGCTTGTTTTCATGCGACTGATAAAGGTCTGTAGCAGCACCTCATATTTAAACATACGCACAGCATAAGCTGCTCACTTGGGGTCTCTTGCCGCCATCATCTTTGAAAAGGCCTAAAGATTTCTCTTACCCCAGCCTCTTCACATACTCCAGGTAGCCCATCAGGATCTCATGGTAGACAGCAGTCCGGAGGTGTCGAGGTCTGAAGAAGTGTACGCTGTCCAGGTAAGAGATGTACACTCGCCTCTGATTGGGAGGTGGGCAGTCCGAGCCGTACTCTTGAACGTGCATGCCAAAAAAACACACATCTGCTCCATCGATGTCCTCAAATGCAAACAAGGCTTTCATCCTGTACGGGAAGGACTCGGCCATCTCTCCGCTGTCCACAAACCTGAAGAAACAAATACCCACCGTGAGGAAGTGGCGGTGATATCTGAGAAGGGCCATCAGCAACTCTTCCCTGGTGTTTCATTACCAGCATGTGCCTAGGAGCTCTACATCACATGCACATGGGTAAGTGTGCAAATGAGGACAGCAGCTTCTGGATGTGCAGTGCCTTTAATACAAGAGTCATAACTAGCTGGTCAGACAGACCGTGAAGACAGTCGACAGTTTTAGTGTTGAATGTTGAAGGGAGACGTGTATTTGGTTCCAGTGGGTAACAGGTGAGATGCATGTCTGTAACCAGCAACAGGAACCTTTAACTAAACACACAAACCTCAAACAAAAAGGACATCACCTGTAAATGCAGCACAGATATTGTATCAGTCCCGAGGACAAAACCACAGATTTCATTTAGCGTAGGATGTGGTATTATTTCTGGCAACTCAAGCTTTCCCAAATGGATTATGATTTGGCAGTAATTCTATATCATTTCCATTTTTAAATTAACTAGATGACTGCAAAACACAGATGGTGCCGTCCAGCGGTGGCACTGAGTGGTCTAAGATTCATCAGTGAGATGTGGCACTGAATTCATTTGTTGCCTCTAAAATGAGCCTTGTGCCATTGTTAACATGCACTTATGTTCCACCAGTGGTCAGAATATTTCCCATAATTCAACAAACTCTCAGTTCATTAACTTGTTAGGTTTTCTTGCTGTTGCCTGCTGTACTGCGCAACATGGCCAACATTTTCTATGATCAAATGACAACAGGCAAATCATAATTTTCGTTTTGTGCAATCATACCGTTTACTGTTACACAAGTGAGACAGTGGCGTATCAAACTGCATCAGTACACCATCATCCTCGATGTGATGAGTTCTGCTCCCCCCGTACAGCAGTTGTGAAATGCGACCTCCTACCTGGACTTCATGCCCGGCTTGACCTCGACCATCTTGTCTGAGACATGGACCACTCGGATGGTGACCTCACCAGATTCGGAGTGGTTCTGTCGCTTGAGGTAGTCATTCACTCGTGTCTCCAAATAGCTCCCTAACTTGGTCTGAGGAAGCCCTGTGGAAAACAAGATGAGGGAGGAAGAAAGATGGGTGGAACACAGAAGTGTGGGGACAGATGTGACCCTCTGCCTGAAGTGATCAAATTCAACTTGACTGCCACTGAACAAGTAAAAGGACCTGACGAGCACATGCAACTGGACACGTCTCAACACATACTGCCCACTGAGCGACTGCTCATACTGGTGGCTTTATGTACAACAGCGCCACTCAGTAGTCTGGGCAACACAAAATCAGAACGTTATTGCCTGTTAATTTATTTTGCTTTGGTTAGTGAACCTTCATTTTGTTAATCTTTCTATAACATCTGGATTTCCTTTATGGTTTGTAAAATTCATTCCTCCTCCTCTCACTTCCCCCGTCTTTAAAACTTCACAGTAATAAACCAACACTGCCTGACACTGGCAAACAAAGTGAGTGGCTCCAAAATGAAAGAACAGCTGTCCTTAGCAGGTTATTTGGATATTGATTACAGAGTAGAAAACAGACAGTGTTCAATTCATGAATCCTGCTGCTGAACTCAAAGTTTAGAACCAGGCAGCAATCACTGCCGGATCAACTCAAAAGGATAATGTTGCTTCTAACTGTTGTCAAAATAATTATATACAAACGAAGGTGAAAAGTGATAAGAACATGTATCCCACTTACTTTTGGCTGCGTATTTGTTCTCTTTCCGTGTCTTATTGGCCTTTTTGAGGCAGTTGTCACATACAAAGCTGTGGTTAAGGAAAAAATAAATATCAAATGGTTAAATTTGAAGGGTTACCGCCTGCTCTGTCACAATAAGCTCCACTGACAGTGATGGAGTGTCTTTAGTTAAGCAGTGACTTGGCTTTTCAGTGTCCCTTCTCTTTTGACTGACTGACCAACAGGCCACACATAAAGGGAGATCAGACTTTGAGCAGTGAGAGAGACTCGAGCTCCAGGACTCTGTTTGCATGTGTATCTGCCGCAGCCAGCCTGGCAGGCTCTTTCTCTCCTGATGCAATAATCACAACAACAATCTGCTCAACACTGCACATCTACAGCTGCATGAACATTCATGTGTGTTGTGACTGTTCTGCTTTCCCCAACACCTTTAAGGGTGTTTTTAATTTAAGGAACACAAAAGGCCAAATGCATTTTACAGACCCAGTCACGTAACTGTATGTACAGAGCGTGTGCATGGCAGCTGGCTCACCCTGACGGCCATATGGTTTCATTATGCAGGACACAGATCTGGTGCATTTTACGACCGCAGTCAATACACTCCACAAGCCTGAACAGGGGGAAGACAAAAGACAAACACAATATCTGGAATTAATAAGGCAACTTGTCATGCATGATGGAAATCCCTTGTGTGTTCCTCTGCAGGAGCCACACAGTTACTAAATAACACAAGCCAAACTATTTTTATACTCTTCTCGTGTTGATTATTGACAAATAACCACTATTTACTGCTAAGCATCTGATTCCAATGGCTCAGACTAAAAAGAAGTATGAGAACATCATGATACAATCTGCACTAAGTGCATAAAATCAACCTGCACAACATTAATAAGTTAAGAACATACAACTCAGGATCGAGTGTGTCATTCTTCTTTCGTTGGAACTGGTCTTTGCTGATGGACCTGTAGGAAATATCAGAAAACAAAATACAGTAACCGACAAAAAAACTGAAAAAATGCAAGGAGAAATTCACACTATGTCCTCCAGCTAAATATATTATTGCCACTGATTTAGATGAGAAATATGAGAGTGCATCAGAGTAAAAATGGGGTTAAATGGTTATTTCAAGATGGTGATGTAAAATACTGAAAACTGTTCAATCGCAGACAACTTTTGCGCCACAACTAACGATCATAATCATTATCAGTACCAACTAATCATATGGTTTATAGTGTTCGTACTGTACATGACATCAACTGTCTCGTTTAGCTGAAAGTGATATTAAAGGCTTCGGCAGCTTTATTTAAAAACAAACAACCGATTAATCAGATTTCATAACAGCTGCCAATTAACTTTCTGTAGATCAACTAACCGATTAATTGAAAATGTCAAATTCTAGCAAAAAAAAAAAAAAAACAAGTTTCTGAACAATGCGACACGATGTCAGCCTGACTTTTAGGTGAAGTGTGCAAGTCCCAAAGCGTACAATAATGACGGCGCTGTGTAGCTAATAAAAAACAAAAACAATGTTGCTGTGTGAACAACACAGCTTTCAGTACAGTGTTCAGACCCGTACACTTCTGGCAGACTTTGTGTTGCAGATTTAATTTTAAATTGATAAAACTGCCATTTTTTCCTCAAGCTACACTAACACATAACGACAAAGTGAAAACATGTTTTTCAAAGTTTTTCCAAATTTATCAAAAAAAAAAAAAAGAAAAAAAAGCTGAAATCTTATTTATAAAAAGTATTTGACACTCTGTGGTCAAGTGCGTCATTTTGCTTCAGTTTTCTTTGAGATGTATCTAGAAGGATGAATGCAGCCAGACACAGAGAGGCCCTGGAAGAAAACGTGCTCCTGAGTGCAGAGACCCGAAGCTGGGGTCATGGTTCACCTTACAGCACCACAGTGAACTAAAGCAAACAGCCAAGACGCTGCGGTGGCTTCAGGACCAGTTTCTGACCTGTGCCTGAAGGGCACGGCCAAAGTCCAGACTTAAAACCCCGATAATAACTGAGACCTGAAGAGTTCACAGACACTTCCCCTCCAGTCTGACACAGCCCGAGAGGATCTGCAAGAAGAATGTGATCAACTACCTGAGTCCAGGTGTGTACAGCTGGTAGCGAAGTAAAGAAGGTAAAGAAGACTGAAGCTGTAACTAATAGAAATCTGATCAATCATTTATGCTTTCTTTTAAATATACCCTCATTCCAGTTCTACAAAGTCCTGAATGGCAGATTTTGTGATAATTTAGCAAAAAAAAAAAAGTCTAAAAACATGTTTTCACTGTCATTATGGGTGATTTAGGTGTGCAAAAAGAGAAGGGGTCAGAGCACTTTCTGAAGATAATGTCTCCAACCCAAAAACAACTTCAGAGGAAATAAACTAATCATTCAATCTGTGCTGCTCATCTCTTCTAGTGTTACTAGAGAACTTGGAGTGGCAACGTGCTGTCTGCTGCGTGTGAGGACGCCCAGAGTGTGATGATACTCACGTTTGAGGTTGGGAGGGGTCGTCCCCCAGGGAAACACTCTCGCTCTGGATTTCGTTGAAACACTTCTCACAGAAGTGGTACCTGTCAGCAAGAAGCCCATATTTTGGTGAACTACACCGTTCGCCATCAGCACAGCCAATCACAGAGGGGGCACGAAGAAGCAGCCGCCAATCAGGGCAGGGCAGGGCAGGACAGGCCAGGGGGCGGACACACAGGAGGAGGCAGAGGGCAAGGTAGGTCGTCGCCAGGAGGCAGCAGCCAATCGTGATGCAGGGGTTTTGTGTGGGCGGGGGTTTTGAGTTTGCGCGTAAATTTCGGAGTGGATGATTGGTCACACCAAAGCAGGCCAATGCAGACATCACAAGCATTAAAAAAGGAGGGAAAGAAGGGGAGAAGGGAAGGGGGAAGGGAGATCGGGGAGGGGAGGTCAAAATGAACATTTAAAAAGCGTGAAATAAATCGTTACAGGTCAGATGAAGACAACAGAGGGACAAAGGGAAAAAACGGAGAAAAGAGGGTGCACAGGGGGGGGGGGGGTACATGGAGGAGGGAGGGATGAACAGGATGTGAACAATGACCAACAAACAGAGGACAGAGAGCCAAGGCAAAGCAAAGATTAGCGTCAGACATCTAGTGGTAAACAACAACATTACAGCAACATGAGAGCCCACTATGAGCTGCAGAGGAGGAGGTGAGACAGGATATGAGTCTCCAAACATGAAAGAGTGGATGAGGAAAAATAAATAAATAGTAAAGCAACAGAGACCCATCATCCTTTCAGGTCATTTATAAAGTGGGAGCCTCTCTTCTGGTGCAAGAATGGACACCCTCATTTACACAGTATCAGAAAATGCAAGCAGTCACATGTTGAGGCATGTGAATTTACTCAGTGAGAAACAATGGTGCAACAAACAAGGAACAACTGCTGAAGACAGGAGCCCACTTTATGAATGACCACAGAATGAAAATTAAAGTGTGAACTATGAGGATGGAGATGGTGCCAGGGTAACCATCTGAAGCCAAATTAAAACTCATCTGTGACTGCACTGATTGATTGATGCTATGCTGTTGGAAATACAACCAATGTGCGAAATACAACAAGACACACAAAGGCCGATCTCAACGGCCGGGAAATATCGATGTCCAGAATAGTTTGTGAATGTTCCTTGTCTGTGATGTGTGTGAGACTGAGTCACAGTGGGTCGACAGTTCTCACCTGTTCTGGTAGCTGAAGTAAGCAGCGTCACGTTGGATGGTGCATAACTGTTTTCCATAGCAGCATAGAGTTTGGGGGGAAAACTCAAACTGCAACAAGACAGAGACAAAGAGAAAAGTTATTAAAGACCTGCTCTCTGAGGAAAACTGGACATGTCCATTTCTTGGCTGTGAACAGTACTCAGCCATAAAATCACCATCTGCTGTTTTTACATTTGTTTGGACTAATCAGAACAAACTCTGCTATTTCTGACATGTGTCAGCAAAGAAAGTGAGTAAGTACATTTCCCACAAATGTCAAACCCTTAAAACCCCAATTGTGATTATGAATTAGCTCAATATAAAAGAGACAAGCAAAATGTCTTCAGTGAAGGGAAAACTGTCATCTTTCTAAACCTGCACAGGGTGATTTGAATTTAAAAAGACAAACTCTCCTGCTTCACCTTTCTCCCACAACAGTATCCCAGTCCCTGCATGACGGGGTCGATCTCTGCCTCAAACACCTCAGCCAGTTTGGAGCAGTACTTGTAGACGCGGGATGTCTTGCGGTTGTACAGCCAGGCGTTGTTGAACATCAGCCAGATGTCCTCGATGTATTGCCACGGCTCTTGGTACTGCCCAGTGTCCAGCTTCCGCTTGATGGTTGACAGGTCCATGGGGTTCTTCACGATATCAAAGTAGTCCTAGTTTGGATTCATGTGGCAGGTCAAGGTGGGAGACAAGAGGGAAGAAGATGAGAGAGACGGGGACGAAGAGCATCGCCAGAAACACGGTGGGCGTCAGGTGAAGATGTGATGAAGGCATCGAAGGCGACCAGGTGGGACCAGAGTGGGGAGAGAAGAGGGTGCAGGGGGACAATGTTGTTGAGCGCTGCAGAGAAGAAGGTTCACGTGCAAACAGAGAGACATGACAACTTCTGCCCTCCAGCTCTCTGCTTTGCACCCTATATTCAAAGTTAAGTCCCTATCAGTAGTGCAGCGAGAACCAGCCGACCGTCACGAGTCAGTCTAGTCCTCTACTGCTCACATAGCCAGTCAGAAATTTAACAAAAAAATAGCTACACATGCATTTTACATAATCATCTTGCAACTAAAGCCCAGACTCATGTAATTATTATGGGGAAATGGCTCTCTGCTGAGGTCTGAAAGTAACAAAGCTTTCAGGCCTGGGTAGTGGTCAGGGTGCAAAACCAGGAAGAACAGAGCAGCAGCAGCAGCAGCAGCAGCCAGCAGCAGCAACAGGCAGACAGAGATTTACTGCTTTTAGCAACACAATGGTTGGCGTTAACAACGGGAGAGGCAATATGAAGACGGTGCTAAAGCCAACAAATGCTGAGGTGAAGCAAATGCAAGAGGGACGGGTGAGTCTCTAAGCTGCTTTTCTGTTCCTTCTCTCAAAAAAAAAAAAAAAACATCATTTGGAAAAAAAAGCAGGGAAAGGATGAGGGAAAAGAAAGGCGTTTTGGAGACTCAACAACCCCCCTCAACCCCCTAAATAACAAAAAAAGGGAGGAGGTGTGAGTTTCAAACAGCAGGGTCCATCTCAGTGTCACCATGGCAACAAGAGTTAGGAAACAGACCCTCATCTCTAAATGGAGCCACTGACATGAACAAACAAGTGATGCATATTCCCACAGCAATCTGCAGAGACAATTCACAGTATGCAACAAGTCCAAGTTCACCACTCATCAGTATCACTGAAATGTTATCCAATTACAAATCCTGCCCATGCAACACAACTTTATTTTCAGCCAAAGAATGAAGCAGATTAATTTGAAAAACAGAAATGTTTGACCAGTGTTGCCCATGTGGACCCATGTTGCATGAGACTGTAAGAAATCAGAAGGCTGTTGTGTTCACAGGTCTTTCATAGTCTTGTTCATACAGTCAGCTTTAATTAGAACCCCAAGGTGTGCTCACTTTGTTGCACTGAGGTTGAAGCTTGGGGCATTTTCAATGTAGTCTAAGCTGGTTGTTTTTAATTATACATTAGATAGTACAGCTTTGACTCATGTATCATTTTAGTGATATTGCACAGGGGTGTACTCACTGTTGTATACTGTATATCACAATAACAGCATTTACAGTGGGTAC